>NW_024413394.1:0-4430 GCF_014898765.1 Herpailurus yagouaroundi | reverse complement strand
TCTGAAGGGAGTTCTCTGTGCCTCTTGGATTTCAATGCCTTTTTCCTCCCCTAGATCAGGGAAGTTCTCAGCTTTGATTGTTCAAGTACACCTTCAGCCCCTTTCTCTCTCTCTTCCTCTTCTGGAATTTGTATTATACGGATATTGTTCTGTTTGATTGCATCACTTAGTTCTCTAATTCTCCCCTCATACTCCTGGATTTTTTTTATCTCTTTTTTTCTCATCTTCCTCTGTTTCCATAATTTTATCTTCTAATTCACCTATTCTCTCCTCTGCCTCTTCAGTCTGTGCTATGGCAGCCTCATTTTATTTTGCACCTCATTTATAGCATTTTTTAGCTCCTCATGACTATTTCTTAGTCCCTTGATCTCTGTAGCAATAGATTCTCTGCTGTCCTCTATACTTTTTTCAAGCCCAGCAATTAATTTTATGACTATTATTCTAAATTCTTGTTCTGTTTTATTGCTTAAATCGTTTTTGATCAATTTGTTAGCTGTTGCTACTTTCTGGAGTTTCTTTTGAGGAGAATTCTTCTGTTTTGTAATTTTGGGTAGTCCCTGGGGTGGTTCCAAACTGCAGGGTACTTCCCCTGTGCTGTCCAGAGTAACTTGTGTTCATGGGCGGAGCTGCAATCAGACCTGATGTCTGCCCCAACCCACCGCTGTGCCACAGACTGGTGTGTACCTTACCTTCCCCTCTCCCAGGGGTAGGACTCACTGTGGAGTGGTGTGGCCCCTGTCTGGGCTACTTCCCCACTGCCAGGATTGTGGTGCTGCTTCAATGGGATCTGGTGTATTAGCCAGGGTGGATCGGCAAGGTGCACAGGGGTGGGAGGGGCAGGCTTAGCTTGCTTTGCCATTGATGGTTCCCTGTGGGAGGGGCCCTGCAGCACCTGGAGGGAGGCAGACCCATCGGAGGGATGGATCCCCAGAAGCACAGCCTTGGGTATTTGCGCAGTGCAAGGAAGTTCGATGATGAGAACTGGTTCCCTCTGGAATTTCGGCTGGGGGATGGGAGAGGGAGATGCCTCTTCCCAGCACCTTTTTTCCCCCGCCAAGCTGAGCTCTGTCTTCCGGGGCTCAACAACTCTCCCTCCCAGTGTCCTCTCGCCCTCCCATTCTCTGAGCAGAGCTGTTGACTTTTAACAGTCCCGCTGGCTGTCAGAACTCATGGAGTCCGGCCCCTCTGTTTTTGTGAGCCAGACTCAGGGGCTCTGCCTTGCCAGGCAGGCTCCCCCTCCACTGCCTCAGCTCCCTCTTACCATTCCGTGTCATGTGCACCACCTCTGTGCCCTTCCTACCCTCTTCTGTTGGCCTCTTGTTTACTCTTGGCTCCAGAGAGTCCGTTCTGCTAGTCTTCTGGCGGTTTTCTGGGTTACTTAGGCAGATGTGGGTAGAATCTAAGCCATCAGCCAGATGCAGTGAGCCCAGCATCTTCCTATGCCACCATATTTCCTACTAAACAACAGATTTTCCATGTAGATGCAAACAGACTTATATTAGAAGAAGATGACATCTAGGACTTTGATAGCTAGAGAAAAGTCAAGGCCTGGATTCAAAGCTTCAAAGATGAGACTGACTCTTTTGTTAGGTGCTAATGCAGCTAGTGACTTTAAGCTGAAGTCAGTACACATTATCATTCTGACAATTCTAGGACCCTTAAGAATTATGCTAAATCTACTCTGTCCTATACATGGAACAACCAAACCTGAAAAACAGAATATCCATTGACAACATGGTTTTACTCAGTATTTTAAACCTGCTTTTGAGATCTTCTCAGAAGAAAAGATTTCTTTCAAAATACAACTGCTCATGGACAATGCACCAGGCCATCCAAGAGCTCTGATGGAGTTGTACAGTGAGATTAATGTTTATATACACTTAGTTGATAAAGCAGCACCAGTTTGAGACAATGAACTCCAATTTTGAAAGAAGTTTTACTGTGGGTAAACACTATCAAACAGTTTTGCATGCTACAGAGAATTGGTTTGTGAAAGGAAGAGTCAATTGATGTGACCAATTTAATTGTCTTATTTTAAGAAATTGCCACAGTCACCCATCCTTCAGCAACCACCACTCTGACTAGTCAGCAGACATCAAAATTAAGGCAAGACCCTCCACCAGCAAAAAGATTGTGATTCTCTGAATGTTCAGATGATAAGGAGCATTTTTAGCAATTAGTATTTTTCTAATTAAGGTATGTACATTGTTTTTTATACCTAAGGCTATTACACACTTAATGGACTACAGTATAGTGTAGGCATACATTTTATATGCATTGGGCAACTGGACAATTCATTTAATTCATTTGGTTGTCATATTTACTTTATTGTGGTGACCTGGTACCAAACACACAGTGTCTCTATGATATGCCTATAGTCCGTGCTTCTTTAGATTTAACAATCCACACATGGCTTTCTTCTCTCTTCATCCTTTTCTGCTACTGATTCCTTCTGAGTTTAGCTTCCTCTTCCATGAAGTACATCCTGTAATGGTTCTCATAGTAAACTGTTCTCTCCTGCTCTCTCTCTCTTATTTTTTGACTAAAAATTGTTTCATTTTTTTCCTCATTCTAGAAAAACAATTAAGAGTGTTAATTGTCCATAATTTATTTTAATACTTAAATATATTTTGGACTTAATTGTTGCTACTGAAAATTTTATTAAAGATATAATTCTCATTTTTTTTTAAAGAGTAGTCTGTTTCTTTCTCTTTTGCCACATTTAAGACTTATTCTTTATTTTTATATTTAGTATATCCAAGTGTGGATTTGTTTTACTTTTCTTCTACTGTATTTTGTATGTTTTCTCAGGCTGAAGGTTATTACATTTAGTAATAATAACTCATTTATGGTTATGAGAAATTCTCAGTTGTCATCTTTGACATATCACCTTTCCCCATTTTTTTTTTTTTTTGGATTCTATTCTTTGTATACTCCTATTAAAGATGTATTAGAGGGGAGAGGGAAGATGGCAGCGGAGGAGGATGCTGGGCTCACCGCGCGTCCTGCTGATCACTTAGATTCCACCTACACCTGCCTAAATAACCCAGAAATCCGCCAGAGGATTAGCAGAACGGAGTCGCCAGAGCCAAGCGCAGACGAGAGGCCCACGGAAGAGGGTAGGAAGGGCGGCGAGGGGGTGCGTGCTCCACAGACTGGCGGGAGGGAGCCGGGGCAGAGGGGCGGCTCGCCGGCCAAGCAGAGCCCCCGAGTCTGGCTTGCAAAAAGCGGAGGGGCCTGACGGACTGTGTTCCGACAGCAAGCGCGACTTAGCGTCTGAGAGGTCATAAGTTAACAGCTCTGCTCAGAAAGCAGGAAGGCTGGAGGACAAAGGGAAGGAGAGCTGCTGAGCCCCCTGATGACAGAGCTCAGTTTGGTGGGGAACAAAGGCTCTCGCCAGCGCCATCTCCCCCGCCCATCCCCCAGCCAAAATCCCAAAGAGAACCAGTTCCTGCCGGGGAACTTGCTCGCTCCGCGCAAACACCCAACTCTGCGCTTCTGCGGAGCCAAACCTCCAGCAGCGGATCTGACTCCCTCCTGCTGCCACAGGGCCCCTCCTGAAGTGGATCACCTAAGGAGTAGCAAGCTAAGCCTGCCCCTCCTGCCCCCGTGCACCTTGCCTACCCACCCCAGCTAAGACGTCAGATCCCCAGCATCACAAGCCTGGCAGTGTGCAAATAGCCCAGACAGGCCACCCCACCCCACAGTGAATCCCGCCCCTAGGAGAGGGGACGAGAAGGCACGCACCAGTCTGACTGTGGCCCCAGCGGTGGGCTGGGGGCAGACATCAGGTCTGACTGCGGCTCCGCCCACCAACTCCAGTTATACACCACAGCACAGGGGAAGTGCCCTGCAGGTCCTCACCACGCCAGGGACTATCCAAAATGACCAAGTGGAAGAATTCCCCAGAGAAGAATCTCCAGGAAATAACAACAGCTAATGAGCTGATCAAAAAGGATTTAAATAATATAACAGAAAGTGAATTTAGAATAATAGTCATAAAATTAATCGCTGGGCTTGAAAACAGTATAGCTGACAGCAGAGAATCTCTTGCTACAGAGATCAAGGGACTAAGGAACAGTCACGAGGAGCTGAAAAGCGCTTTAAAAGAAATGCATAACAAAATGGAAACCACCACGGCTCGGATTGAAGAGGCAGAGGAGAGAATAGGTGAACTAGAAGATAAAGTTATGGAAAAAGAGGAAGCTGAGAAAAAGAGAGATAAAAAAATCCAGGAGTATGAGGGGAAAATTAGAGAATTAAGTGATACACTAAAAAGAAATAATCTACGCATAATTGGTATCCCAGAGGAGGAAGAGAGAGGGAAAGGTGCTGAAGGGGTACTTGAAGAAATAATAGCTGAGAACTTCCCTGAAGTGGGGAAGGAAAAAGGCATTGAAATCCAAGAGGCACAGAGAACTCCCTTCAGA
>NW_024413393.1:0-1347 GCF_014898765.1 Herpailurus yagouaroundi | reverse complement strand
GAGAAGAAAGTATATTCTGTTGCTTTGGGATGCAGAGTTCTAAATATATCTGTCAAGTCCATCTGATCCAATGTCTCATTCAGGGCCCTTGTTTCTTTATTGACCGTGTGTCTAGATGATCTATCCATTTCTGTAAGTGGGGTGTTAAAGTCCCCTGCAATTACCACATTCTTATCAATAAGGTTGCTTATGTTTATGAGTAATTGTTTTATATATTTGGGCGCTCCGGTATTCGGCGCATAGTCATTTATAATTGTTAGCTCTTCCTGATGGATAGACCCTGTCACTCTTATATAATGTCCTTCTTCATCTCTTGTTACAGCCTTTAATTTAAAGTCTAGTTTGTCTGATATAAGTATGGCTACTCCAGCTTTCTTTTGGCTTCCAGTAGCATGATAAATAGTTCTCCATCCCCTCACTCTCAATCTAAAGGTGTCCTCAGGTCTAAAATGAGTCTCTTGTAGACAGCAAATAGATGGGTCTTGTTTTTTTATCCATTCTGATACCCTATGTCTTTTGGTTGGCGCATTTAATCCATCTACATTCAGTGTAATTATAGAAAGATATGGGTTTAGAGACATTGTGATGTCTGTATGTTTTATGCTTGTAGTGGTGTCTCTGGTACTTTGTCTCACAGGGTCCCCCTTAGGATCTCTTGTAGGGCTGGTTTAATGGTGACAAATTCCTTCAGTTTTTGTTTGTTTGGGAAGACCTTTATCTCTCCTTCTATTCTAAATGACAGACTTGCTGGATAAAGGAATCTCGGCTGCATATTTTTTCTGTCTAGCACACTGAAAATCTCGTGCCAATTCTTTCTGGCCTGCCAAGTTTCAAAAGAGAGATCAGTCACGAGTCTTAGAGGTCTCCCTTTATATGTGAGGGCACGTTTACCCCTTGCTGCTTTCAGAATTTTCTCTTTATCCTTGTATTTTCCCAGTTTCACTATGATATGTCGTGCAGAAGATCGATTCAAGTTACATCTGAAAGGAGTTCTCTGTGCCTCTTGGATTTCAATGCCTTTTCCTTCCCCACTTCAGGGAAGTTCTCAGCTATTATTTCTTCAAGTACCCCTTCAGCACCTTTCCCTCTCTCTTCCTCCTCTGGGATACCAATTATGCGTATATTATTTCTTTTTAGTGTATCACTTAGTTCTCTAATTTTCCCCTCATACTCCTAGATTTTTTTATCTCTCTTTTTCTCAGCTTCCTCTTTTTCCATAACTTTATCTTCTAGTTCACCTATTCTCTCCTCTGCCTCTTCAATCCGAGCCGTGGTGGTTTCCATTTTGTTATGCATTTCGTTTAAAGCGTTTTTCAGCTCCTCGTGACTGTTCCTTAGTCCCTTGAT
>NW_024413392.1:0-1197 GCF_014898765.1 Herpailurus yagouaroundi | reverse complement strand
GCTCTAGGCTGATGGCTCAGAGCCTGGAGCCTGTTTCCGATTCTGTGTCTCCCTCTCTCTCTGCCCCTCCCCCATTCATGCTCTGTCTCTCTCTGTCCCAAAAATAAATAAACGTTGAAAGGCTGAGAAGTTACTTAAGGACGGACCTGCCCGCAAGCAGCAGGCCCAGAGCAGTTTTAACCAGTGGAAAGAAGGGGAGGAAAGTTTCTAATTTCATGCTCATGGGGCAACTTCGTGGACACTAATGAAGCGTCTCACCTGTTCCCTATTCAGAAGGAAGTATCTTGTGGAAGTAGCCCTGGGGGAGTGTAGTTTCCGGGAAGGAGTGTCTTCAGTTACAGATGAATTACTAATCTGGTTTATATGTACAGTATATACGCATAGAACATATACACACGTGCATATATTTCTACATACAGTTATGCGAAACGCACCAGGAAATCCATGAAATCGCACTTTTGAAGCATGAAATCATCTTTTCAAAGCCCGTCAAATCAACTGGAGAATGGAAGATCAACTTGATGGATCCCTTTAGGACGATCAGTTGTAAGTCTATGGCACCTTTTATGGTTATTTCTCGCTATAACTTCAACAGTCAGTGCCTTTAAAATCTGAAAATCTTATCAGGGCAGCCCTAAGAACATGGAAGGAACAACATGCCATTGGGTAATATGAGACCATGTAAAATTAAGTTCCAATACCACCACCGCCATGACGGATGATGGAGACCTGGGTTGGCAAATACCAGATGCACACTGCGCCATTCTTTCCCCCCATACCATACGGGGTAGTCTCTAGTCCTTGCTAAAGGGCCATGGTGCCCTCGAGCTGAGAGGTAACCTTAGAATCTTCAAGATGTAAGTCCAAGGACAATGTAATTTCTATGCCTAGTTTCACAGAAGACGGCGAGACAGTCAGGAAAGGAAAAGAATGGTGTTGGCTGGTGCCATCAGGGAAGATTTCATGGAGAACGTATTGAACCTTGAAGGATCTGGCGAGATGGTGAGAAGGGCACACAGTTCCAAACAGGGTGGCCGTGTAGATGGAGGCAGGAATGATCACAGCCTGTGTGTGGTGGGGAGGAAGGTGTGGTGGGGGAGCAGGTGGAAGCAGGGGAAGAGGATCCATCACATGCTAAGTTTGGATGGGTACTGTAGGACCAGATTATGAAGCCCCTCGAGGGCTGACTGCTTCTGG
>NW_024413391.1:0-14167 GCF_014898765.1 Herpailurus yagouaroundi | reverse complement strand
AGAAAGTATATTCTGTTGCTTTGGGATGCAGAGTTCTAAATATATCTGTCAAGTCCATCTGATCCAATGTCTCATTCAGGGCCCTTGTTTCTTTATTGACCGTGTGTCTAGATGATCTATCCATTTCTGTAAGTGGGGTGTTAAAGTCCCCTGCAATTACCACATTCTTATCAATAAGGTTGCTTATGTTTATGAGTAATTGTTTTATATATTTGGGCACTCCGGTATTCGGCGCGTAGACATTTATAATTGTTAGCTCTTCCTGATGTATAGACCCTGTCACTATTATATAATGTCCTTCTTCATCTCTTGTTACAGCCTTTAATTGAAAGTCTAGTTTGTCTGATATAAGTATGGCTACTCCAGCTTTCTTTTGGCTTCCAGTAGCATGATAAATAGTTCTCCATCCCCTCACTCTCAATCTAAAGGTGTCCTCAGGTCTAAAATGAGTCTCTTGTAGACAGCAAATAGATGGGTCTTGTTTTTTTATCCATTCTGATACCCTATGTCTTTTGGTTGGCGCATTTAATCCATTTACATTCAGTGTTATTATAGAAAGATATGGGTTTAGAGTCATTGTGATGTCTGTATGTTTTATGCTTGTAGTGATGTCTCTGATACTTTGTCTCACAGGGTCCCCCTTAGGATCTCTTGTAGGGCTGGTTTAGTGGTGACAAATTCCTTCAGTTTTTGTTTGTTTGGGAAGACCTTTATCTCTCCTTCTATTCTAAATGACAGACTTGCTGGATAAAGGATTCTCGGCTGCATATTTTTTCTGTCTAGCACACTAAAAATCTCGTGCCAATTCTTTCTGGCCTGCCAAGTTTCAAAAGAGAGATCAGTCACGAGTCTTATAGGTCTCCCTTTATATGTGAGGGCACGTTTACCCCTTGCTGCTTTCAGAATTTTCTCTTTATCCTTGTATTTTGCCAGTTTCACTATGATATGTCGTGCAGAAGATCGATTCAAGTTACGTCTGAAGGGAGTTCTCTGTGCCTCTTGGATTTCAATGCCTTTTTCCTTCCCCACTTCAGGGAAGTTCTCAGCTATTCTTTCTTCAAGTACCCCTTCAGTACCTTTCCCTCTCTCTTCCTCCTCTGGGATACCAATGATGCGTATATTATTTCTTTTTAGTGTATCACTTAGTTCTCTAATTTTCCCCTCATACTCCTGGATTTTTTTATCTCTCTTTTTCTCAGCTTCCTCTTTTTCCATAACTTTATCTTCTAGTTCACCTATTCTCTCCTCTGCCTCTTCAATCCGAGCTGTGGTGGTTTCCATTTTGTTATGCATTTCATTTAAAGCGTTTTTCAGCTCCTCGTGACTGTTCCTTAGTCCCTTGATCTCTGTAGCAAGAGATTCTCTGCTGTCAGCTATACTGTTTTCAAGCCCAGCGATTAATTTTATGACTATTATTCTAAATTCACTTTCTGTTATATTATTTAAATCCTTTTTGATCAGCTCATTAGCTGTTGTTATTTCCTGGAGATTCTTCTGAGAGGAATTCTTCCACTTGGTCATTTTGGATAGTCCCTCGCGTGGTGAGGACCTGCAGGGCACTTCCCCTGTGCTGTGGTGTATAACTGGAGTTGGTGGGCGGAGCCGCAGTCAGACCTGATGTCTGCCCCCAGCCCACCGCTGGGGCCACAGTCAGCCTGGTGCGTGCCTTCTCTTCCCCTCTCCTAGGGGCGGGATTCACTGTGGGGTGGGGTGGCCTGTCTGGGCTACTTGCACACTGCCAGGCTTGTGATGCTGGGGATCTGGCGTCTTAGCTGGGGTGGGTAGGCAAGGTGCACAGGGGCAGGAGGGGCAGGCTTAGCTTGCTTCTCCTTAGGTGATCCACTTCAGGAGGGGCCCTGTGGCAGCAGGAGGGAGTCAGATCCGGAGGGAGGTTTGGCTCCGCAGAAGCGCAGAGTTGGGTGTTTGCGCGGAGCGAGCAAGTTCCCTGGCAGGAACTGGTTCTCTTTGGGATTTTGGCTGGGGGATGGGCGGGGAAGATGGCGCTGGCGAGCGCCTTTGTTCCCCACCAAACTGAGCTCTGTCGTCAGGGGGCTCAGCAGCTCTCCTTCCCTTTGTCCTCCAGCCTTCCCGCTTTCTGAGCAGAGCTGTTAACTTATGACCTCCCAGCCGCTAAGTTGCGCTTGCTGTCGGAACACAGTCCGTCAGGCCCCTCCGCTTTTTGCAAGCCAGACTTGGGGGCTCTGCTTGGCCGGCGAGCCGCCCCTCCGCCCCGGCTCCCTCCCGCCAGTCCGTGGAGCGCGCACCGCCTCGCCGCCCTTCCTACCCTCTTCCGTGGGCCTCTCGTCTGCGCTTGGCTCCGGCGACTCCGTTCTGCTACTCCTCTGGTGGTTTTCTGGGTTATTTAGGCAGGTGTAGGTGGAATCTAAGTGATCAGCAGGACGCGCGGTGAGCCCAGCGTCCTCCTACGCCGCCATCTTCCCTCCTTCTTATAACTGGAAATTTGTACCTTTTTACCCCCTTCACCCATTTTGCCCATTGCCCACTCCATAACCTTTGGCAGTCACCAATCCATTCTTTGTATCTATGAGCTTGGCTTTTGTTGTTGTTGTTGTTGTTGTTTAATTCTACATATAAGTAAGGTCATATGGTATTTATCGTTCCCTTTCTGACTTATTCACTTAGCATTCTGCCCTCAAGTTCCATCTATGTTGTCACAAATGGCAAGATTTTACTCTTTTTTATGGCTGAAATGTATTATAGTAGACATGTAGGTAGGTTGGTAGGTAGATAGATAGATAGATAGGGATAGAGATACATAGCTCACATCTTCTTTATGCATTTATGCACTGATGAACACTTAGGTTGTTTCCATATCTTAATTATTATAAATAACCAATGCTACAATGAACATAGGGTGCATATATCCTTTCAACTCAGTGTTTTCATTTTCTTTGGATAAATATTGAGAAGTGGAATTGCTGGATCATATGAGAGTTCTATTTTTAATTTTTTGATGAACTTACATTCTGTTTTCCACAGTAGTTTCACCAATTTACATTCCCACGAACAGAGTAAAAGCTTTCTCTTTTCTCTACATCCTTGCCAACACTTGTTTCTTGTCTTTTTGATAATAGCCATTCTAACAGGTATGAGGTGCTATCTCATTGTGATTTTAATTTTCCTAATGATGAATGATATTGAGCATTTTTTCATGTGTTTGTTGGACATCTGTATGTCTTCTTTGGAAAAATGTCTATTCAGACCCTCTGCCTATTTTTAATCAGATTTGGGTGGTTTTTTTTTTTTTAATTTTTATTTTGCTATTGAGTTGCATGAGTTCTTTATATATTTGGAATATTAACCCACTATCAAATATATGATTTCCAAATATTTTCACTCATTGTGCAGTTTGCCTTTTCACTTTGTTAATGATTTCCTTTGCTGCACAGTTTTTTAGTTTGATGTAGTACCATTTCTTTGTTTTTGCTTTTGTTGCCTTTGATTTTAGAGTCAAATCCAAAAAAAAAAATCACCACCAAGGCTGACGTCAAGGAACTTACCACCTATGATTTTTTCCAGGAGTTTTGTGGTTCCAGGTCTTGCATTCAAGTCATTAATCCATTTTGGGTTAATTTTTGTGTATGGTGTTAAGACAGTAGTCTAGTTTCATTCTTTTGCCTGTGGCTGTCCAGTTTATCCAAATTTATTTAAAAAGACCGTCATTTCCTCATTGGATATTCTTGGACCAGTTGTCAAAAATTAACTGACCATATAAGCATAGGTTCTAGACTCTCTGATCTGTTTTATTGATTTATGTGTCTTTTTTTTTAAATGTAATACTGTACGCTTTGGATTAGCATAGCTTCATACTGTAGTTTAAAATCAAGGAATGTGTGCTGGAATAAGTAGAAGAGAAAGCCACCTTGGAAATGTTACTTGAGAAATGCCATAGAACTCCTCCCTTAAAATAATTGCCCCACCTGTTCTGCCATGAGTCATGATATCCCGTTATTACCGATTGTTTTACTGAAAGCCATTTAAATTTCTTTAAAATATTAGTATTATATGGACAACATGGAATGACAAATCATTTCTAACTGCCACTAAAGCCTTATTTCATGCCAGTCCCACTGAGGAAAGGTAAAAAAAAAAAAAGAAAAAAAATTCAAGGAGTGGGATGTCCCCAGCTTTCTTTCTTTTTCTTTTTCTTTTTCTTTTTCTTTTTTTTTTTTTTTTTGTGTGGTTCTATACAAAATTTAGGATTATTTGTTCTGTTTCTGTGAAAATGTTTTTGGAGCTAAATTTTCTTTTTTTTTTTTTTTTTTATTTTTTTTTTCAACATTTATTTTTATTTTTGGGACAGAGAGAGACAGAGCATGAACGGGGGGAGAGGCAGAGAGAGAGGGAGACACAGAATCGGAAACAGGCTCCAGGCTCTGAGCCATCAGCCCAGAGCCTGACGCGGGGCTCGAACTCACGGACTGCGAGATCGTGACCTGGCTGAAGTCGGACGCTTAACCGACTGCGCCACCCAGGCGCCCCATAAATTTTCTTATTAGTAATCTAGTCTAACTACTAGTCTAGTAATCTATATAGTCAATCCTATTCTCTATGAAAATGACATATACAATTATTTTCCATATACATTTTTTCCTATTCTTACAGTGTATGTTATACTAAGAAATGTTGGCATGGATGACTTCTTATTTCTTTAATTTATTGATTTAATTAGCTATGTTAATAGATTATCTGGAGTTGAAATACTCTCATACCTCTATAATAAATCTAATTTGATCAATTGCTAGACTTGAATTGATGATACCTTTGACAGCCATGAGACTGCCTATAGACCATCACCAACAAGGTAGATTTATTGTCTAGAAGTTCAGTTGCTGCCATTTAAATTCGCCGCCTCATTTCCAACAAGGCCAATCTTCACACCAGCCACTGCTCTTACCAGCCAATGATTAAGCCCAGTAAGAATCAATGATAACACTGGATCAGTCTTGGAAACAGGAGACATTTTCTGGTGGTGGACTTTGGCTTAAACTTTTCCTGATAGACTTGCTAAATCATTCCTAAACTTCCTGGAATAGTTGATGCTTCCACTGAAACTTACTTGCCTTTCTCCTTGACTCAGGACCAGAATTGTACTGTGTGGCCTGCTGGTGCTCTCAGCCTTTTTAAAACTTTATCCTTGTTTTCTCTCACAGACATTTCCTCTAATGAAATCCTTGTGTGTTTAATCCCATCTTTATATCTGCTACTTGAAAGGCTTAGATTAACACAGCTCCTGGGATAGTCTGAGGAAACAGACTACAAGATTGGGATTGGGGAATGACTCATTCACTGCTCAACAGGCAAGATGACATCTTGGCTATTGGGTAAGGCATTTATATTACCAAGCAAAATGTGGTGGCTCAACTGTTGAAATTTTTACCAACAGTAATCTGGGAAAGTTGCCCCATGAAGGGAATGCAATGAGAGGTATAAAGTTGTGGAAAGTTGAAATGTATGAGAGTAACAATGCCTACAGAGATAGTGCAGTTGGCTAGTTACTGCTACATTGTGTTGAAGGCCTGCAGAGGATAATGACAGACTGAGAGCTTTTAACTAGCAGTTAATGTAAGAGTCACAAAGGGCATTATCTCCTATAGTGGACAGGCTGACACACATGAGCAGTGAACTGAAGACCTAATTATTAGGACTGTAGCACTCTAGAGACATTTGCCTGCTCAGGAAAACAGATCTATTTTGTAAAGAGTGAAGGAAATCTAATATCTTGAAATATGTGGACATATAAGTATGGATGTCCCTAAAAATGTTGATTTTCAGCTTTCCTGGATCCCGAAGGCCTGCAGAAATAGTCAGTCCACCCTTCCTTAGTATGACTTGGCACTTAACTGTGCTAGAGTATGCTACAGTAGTCTCTCTGCCACAGGTGAAAGATAGTCCCCTCAGAAGCTGTTCTCACGTGCTCTCATGGTGGCCAGGCAAAAAGTAGGATTAAATCCCAGCATAATTTGGCTGAGGATGTGTTGGGTTTGATAAGGGAGGATAAGGACCATATCTTCAAAGAATTGAAAGATTTAAATTGGCATGTATTGGCAGGAATGAAGAAAATACTTCTAAGATGGAATTTTGAGACTCCTTGACCAAGAGGATCAGAATGTAAGATTTCTTGTAATGGGGTGTTTAGGAGGTGATTACATCATGAGGGTAGAGCTCTCATGAATGAGCTCAGTGCCCTTATAAAAGAGAGCCTAGGGAGCACCCTCCCTACTTCTGCCATGTGAGTAGACAGTAAGTCAGTTGTTTATGAACTAGGGTATGAACTCTTACTAGACACCCCATTACCTGGGGCCTTGATCTTGGACTTTTCAGCCTTCAGAACTGTGAGAACTGTTGTTTATAGGCCACTCTGTCTATAGTATTCAGGGGCCCTAACTGACTAAGCAGATATTATGCAAGTTGTAAGGAATATAAAGTATATGAGATTCCCTGGGAAAAACTGCACATCTTCCTGCATCATAGACATTATTTTATATCATTTATTTGAAAACAAGACAGATATAGAGTACATACAATATTTTTTATGGATTTAAAAATTTGTAAGACTTTAAAGAAAATATTATGTTTTTGTAAACCATATCAGCCTGATAAAACATAAACACACACAACTGCACGTACCATTACATATAGCCCTCCACCAAAGTTTGCATATGCACACACACTTACACATGCACATAACCCCATTAATCTTTTGTTCTCCCAGGGACACTTAGTTGAAAAAGTGTATAAAACTCTGTCTTATAATATATTGAAATAATGACCACTGACAGAGGGTAGACCTAGTGTTGTTAAAGATGGTACTTATCAAATGAAGGTAGACTGAGAACTTTTTACTGCAGGACTCCAAGTTGAACCTATATCCAATTTACTAAAAACTAGATTACGTTGTTTTATGTTATTCCCTCTTCCTTGTGTTAACATCTACCTCTTACTCAAGTTTTGCATAGATGTCCAGGCTGTACCAACTGGACTATTTACCTCCACATGGGATAAATATTAAAGGAAAAGCAATGTGTCCAACTCTAAGGAGGAGTGATGGTAACTTTAATTAGAGAGAGATGCCCCAGTGACATCTTGTTAACCAATATTGAAGCGGGGTGGGGGCGTTGATGCTTTAACTACGTCTCTTTATGT
Source organism: Herpailurus yagouaroundi (assembly GCF_014898765.1). Taxonomy (NCBI): domain Eukaryota; kingdom Metazoa; phylum Chordata; class Mammalia; order Carnivora; family Felidae; genus Herpailurus; species Herpailurus yagouaroundi. The sequence continues at coordinate 7,000 of NW_024413391.1, read as the reverse complement.
AAAGATTTTTCCCTATGTGGTTAGTAGTGGAGAATATGAGCAGAAGACTACATGCATAGCCTTAAAGCAGTCACTCCCTTAGTATGGGAAAATTGAGAAAAAGAGGTAGTAACTTCCCTAAGGTCATCCAGATAATTAATAGCCAAGCTATGATTCCAACCTAAGTAAGTTCAAACTCCCTAAAACATGACACCACATCATAAGCTCTTTTTTTTTTTATGTTGTATTGGAATATTTCATTTATCACCCAGGCATTGGTTCCAGTCTTAGACTATGTGTGTAGGCCAAGTAAATCTCATGCAAAGATAGTGTGATATGCCTTCAAAGTATAAAAAATTGACTATCATGATTATTTATTTCATGTCTTTACTTACCCAGGCTAAATGTTTTAAGTTCCTTCAGGCATTTCACATATATATATATTTTTTTTTTCTAGACTTTTTGCTTTAAATGTACTCTGCTGAGCATTATTTCTATTAAAGTATGGTACCCTGAACGTGCTCAGTAGATTCCAGTGTGGCATCATAAATACAAAATACTATTTATTGTAAGTATTCATTTAAGTCCTCTTTGTTTAGTATAATGACATGCCTTGATTTACAGTCTTAGTTTATGCCTGTTATCCCAGGATAATAGAGAACCTCCCTTTCATTTTTAAAAGGGACTAGTTTGGAAAATATACTATGTGATTATTCCATCTATAATCACATATGCCTATTTTTTTGTGAGTTTTCTTAAGTCATATCTTAAGTCTCATAAATGGAGGTATCTTCTAACGTATGGACACCTTTTTAAGTCCCTCCTGCCTTATTTTTCCTGTATTTCTGGTTGTGTCCTTTTCCTTCTAACTTCTCAATTTCTCATTCACGTAGACTATTTCTTGGTATAGCATCCTTCATAAAACTGTTTTATATTCTCCCCCAAAAGTCCTTATGCTACTCTCAAGTCAATAGGTTGATAAGACATTATTTGAGAGCACTTAAATATGTTCTGAACTAAGGCTTTGAATACTTCCCTTGTACAAAATTGGTATTTTTAGTTTCTTTAGTCCTTCCAGAATATCTGATACTAGATTTGAAATGAGCATCATTAATGGTGAGACACTAACATTTGAACAATTGCCCGTCAGTGCAAAAAGATTTGACTTTGTTTCTGATTAGCATTCCATATCTTAATTCTGTATATATTCCTTACCAGTGAGCCCTGTCTCTAAGTGCCCGTGGCACGTTAAATGTTTAGAAGCTGCCCTATAATATAGCACATCTCCTATAAGGCTAATATCCTGACACATCATATAAGAAACAAAAGAGTATAGGTACTTGGGCTAAGCAAGATTGCTCAGGAACTAATGAATAAATAATGATATTTCATGAATAATTCAAGATGAACATCGGATGCCTCAAACAATCTTTATCTGCAAAACAATAAAATCTTTTAATGTAACCATGTGACATGCAGTACAAATAGGGATGGGGTTAATTGTATCCTTGGAAGCATGTATTACACTCTTATATTCTGCCTCTGCATGAGGATTTAATGCACAGGTGAGGCCATAGAATAATGGGGATTTAGCAGCTCACTTAGAAAAGTGTATAAAATTGAATTCGAACCATAGAGAAAGGATTCTGACATTATGTTTGCCATCATCAAGGCAAGCATTTCCGTATAAAGAAGAATCAACAGCAAGCTAACACAAGGAAATGTGGGGTAACAAAAGGCCGCAGCTCTGCCACTTAACTGAGATTTGGGCCAATTCTCTTGACCTGTTTGCTCTAAAGTTATTCAACTGCAAATTTGTAACTGTGTTGACCTTTAACCATCCCATGAGGTTTCCGCCACCTACAAGATATTATAGATCATTACAGTGTTGGTTCTGAGGGTGAAGAGACTTTTGCATATTGGTTTCTTTAGAATGTCAAGTGACCTGTCAGTTTCAAGAGATGGTGGTAGAGTATAGAGGGATTTTAAAACAGTGAAGCTAACAAACACCAACTGCAGCAAAGCAACAACAATAAAAGTCCAGTCAGGAGACTTCTAGGACTCCACAGGGAGTTTGTGTGTCCTCATTCATCCCGCTTCTATACTTGGATCTTTCTGATTACTTGAGCTGCAGCATATATGCACTATGTGACTTTATGTACCTCAGGCTAAGTGTCTATATCTATAAACTGAGTTTAAAAAGTGCTGTCTTCATAGGGTTGTGTAAGGATTAGTTGAGGTAATACATGCAAAACTCTTAGCTATGAATATTAGCTACTATCTTCTGATAAACACACATATAACCAACCCATATAAATTATCATAGACAAAATATAACTTAAAAAAGATTTTCTACTACAGTAATCCAAGAAATAGAGTTATAATAACGAAGTGCATTTTTCCAATTACATTAATAAAGTTTAAGTTAGTTTCAGTACATGTGAAATTGCTATGAAATTGGGATTTCAGTATTTGCTGGTGAATAATGTATAACATTTTTAAAATAATTTTGTTATTTATATCTTTAATCATGTAAATTTCTAAACATTTTAATCTAATAATGCCACTTCTATAAATATATACAATGGAAAAACCAGATAAGATAAGATAAGATAAAGATAAGAAAATATAAAGATATATATGTATCCTTGGCAAAATTGTTGGAAATGGTAAAATAAATAATGCTAATACTCACCTATAACATAATATAAAATTTAAATGATAATATGAGAAATGGTGTCACAAAATGAGAAGCTGGAAATACAAAGTATTACTGTGTTATCATTTCAACTCTGGAAACAGTCATATGAAAAAATACTGAGATTCAAATAAAAAGTGTACTACTTTTGTTTTCTAAACAAAATTTGAAGGATTCTTTCCTATTTTCCAAAATTTTTTTGTGATGTTGTTATATAGTTTATATGTAATGAAATTAGCTTTGGATTCTTGTAGAGGACAGATAATCTAAAACTTTAGCAAAATAATAATTATTTATGTTCTGAAACAATTATGTTTTAAACACTTACCATATGCCAGGCTCTGAGTTTTCCAGTGCTGAAAGGAGGACTACATGGTTTATTGAATTTGAAATGGTTTAAGGAAGTGACCTTCTAGCTGAACTATCAGCCAGAATTTGGAAATGCTTTCTCCTCCTCAGATCCAGGTAGCAAACTCATAGAAATGAGACTATCCAATTAAGATTGTCTTATATCAGATATTGTTAGTGAAATTTATCTAAACTCAGTCCTAAACCCACACACATGCACACACACATACACACACACAATCAGAACTACAACATTTATCGAAACAGTCAGATAAAAATTCTAGTTTACTTATTACAATTCTAGTAGTAAGGCCCCTCTTGGGGAGATAAAATCACAATTCAATCCCAAGTCAGTGGAGATCCCATTGTTGCTTGCCCCAAGGATGATGACTTCTATTACACTTCCTGAAAATTTAGGAGTTCTAGACTAAGCTGTTTCATTTAGGCCTTCAAGACATGTTATCTCTGATTATTTTCTATTCTATTAAGTATCTTCCTTCATGGTTTGAGGGGAAAAACACCTCATTGGGTTGTTTTTTATGATGATCTTTTGGAGTTACTCAGAATGGTTATGCCTTCTGCAAAATGTTTGAGTAATTTTTTTTTCCCTAAAACTTAACATGTGACTCACAACTTTTAGTGTGTATGTTCAATCCATGCTTGATAATACATGCTCTAATTACTCATAACTCCCTAAAGCTTGAGCAGGCTGTAGATGACCTGTAGTTAAACACAAGTTGTAGTCATTAAGAGCCGATTGGAGGTAGGAAGAAACATAATACAAAGGATGGGTGAGTGAGGTACCTTTGGGGTTCCCACTATTACCAATAATACACATTTTTCCCTGTCTACTTTCCCTTTTGCTTCAAGTACTTGAAAATTGAGGTCTAGCTTTTCAAGCAAATTAGAAATAAGTAGGAAAATAAGGTGGGAGACAATAAGGAGGTATACATATGTGGATACATATTTTTATATACACAGACAAAATGTAGTAATATAATTTGTATAATAGCTGTGTTCTAGGTGAATAAATGTTTATGATAGTTAGTTCAAAGATTTACTTTGCACTGGTCCCAGAGTACTTCAAAGACTATATTTTGGAGCTGTTCTAACATGGTTGGATATATATTCTTATACCAACAAACAGTGTTTGTCCAGGTCTTGTAATCATAGAAGGATGGCATTCTTTTTTTTGTTTGTTTGATTGTTTGTTTCTTTACTCAGTTGGGTTAAAAACACATTTGGGAGAAATGATAGTGATTCCAGCAAAAAGAGAAGCAAAAATAATGTACCACAGACGGTAAGGCTAGAGGTAAGGAGATTCTCCGTTTGCTATGGCATTTTGCCATCAAGAGATGCTATTATAGGTACTGATAGACGAGGACACCAAGACTCAGAGAGGTTAAGGCTCCTGTCCCATTTTAGACTGTAGCTAAGTGTACCTGAATCCAGGTCTGTAACTGGAATCAGAACTGATTTCACTGTACTTTGCTGCCACTAAAAGGGAATTTTTAGTTTTTGCAGCTAAGATCAGACTGTAGAGGTAAAGGAGAGTCTGTGAATCTTAACTCAGTTGGTTATGACACATTTTGAAAATCCCAGTCTAGCTTGACCTCCTCATTTTACAGAAGAAAAAACTGAGATCCAGGAGGTTTAATAACTTGCCTCAATTCACACAAAATCTAATTACCATTTGAGATCTTGGAAAAGCACTTCTTGAGATATAATACTATTCAAGTATGGGGCAGTCGTAGAGTCAGGATCTCAAGCAGGTATCCATCGTATCATTTTTTTAAAATGAATTCTTTTTTTAATGTTTATTATTTATTTTTGAGAGACAGAGACAGAGTGTGAGCAGGGGAGGGGCAGAGAGATGGGAGACATAGAATCCGAAGCAGCTCCAGACTCCAAGCTGTCAGCACAGAGCCTGATGCAAGGCTCGAACTCACGAACAAGATCATGACCTGAGCTGAAGTTGGAAGCTTAACCAACTGAGCCACCCAGGAGCCCCTCTGTCATACCATTTTTAATCCATATCACACCAAGATTTTCTTCCATTTTTAAAATTCTCTTCCAGTTTTGAAGAACTCAGAAGAATATTCTTTCTTCTCTGAATTCAAGCTATAACAAGCATTACTATTAATGTTGTCATGTAAGTGACAGAGCCTTTCTGGTATTGCTTAAACATGTTTTATTGTGTTATATCTTCATAAAACTACATGTACACATGTATGCATGCTCAATGCATACTTTTAGAAAACAGCTGATCACCCATTTCCTTCACGAAGACCCTTGGTCTACTTGAAACTGTAATTATTAAGTCACTTCTGAAAGATTTTTTTCAGAACTTAAAATCAGTAGAAGGTATATTTCTTGGCCAATCATAACATGTTTAGCTTTTTGATGAATATCTGCCTTTTTAAACTAACTTTTTGGCTGTAGAACCTCAAACTTTGTGGCTCTTGTGGAAGAGCTGGCTATGGCTCAGTACAATGTTTGATATCATTTTGTGAGTCAGAACATGCATTACTGTTTCTGTAACACAGTGGAACATGCAACACAAACAAAAGATTTGTTTCAATCTTTCTACTTGGATATTTTGTTTGATATGTTTCATATGGCTTCACTAGTTTTTATTAATCATGTCTTACATATCTGACCAATCTTCTTTATTGTTCAGGAACAGAACAAAAACTGTATCTGTTCTTATGAAGACAGTTGCTCCCCCCCCCCCGCCCCACCAAGTTCTTTTAGAATCATTCTGAATCTCTTTGCACAGGAAATCTACCAAGTATGAAGCATCATATGAAAATTGAGTTTCAGCAGAATAGGGATGTGGATCTGAACTAATCTTTAAGAAAGTGTGCTACTAATTTCAGTCCTGCCACTGACTCCACGTATCATTATGGACAAATCATGCAACTTTCATAAGCTTTAGAGTCCTTGGCTTAAAGATGAATAGTTTCAACAAGATAGTTTGTGTATTTTCTACAAACTTCCACCTTTTATAAATGTTTCACTGAATAATTTTGTCTCCTAAGTTATAATTCATATGCAGATTAGAAACCTGATGGGTGCCTGTTCTATTTTTTTCCTCTCTACATAGAGAGATTTATATACTGACATCATATTTTCTTAAGTCATTTGGAAACAGTGGCATTTTTCCACAAATATGTGCACACAAATGGAATACATGCGTCTTGTAGAAGCTGGAGAGACTACATAAGTAGTTATAAGCATAGCTACACATGTATACACATACACACAAACACAAAACACAGGGTGTGCATATATATACTGTGTGCACATACATTTTTCTCTCATTTACTCTCCCAAAGTTTATGTTCCCTTGAGCCAGAATCAGAACAAGACATCCATTTCACTGTACACAGAAGTCCACAATGAGGGAAAGTAAATAAGAATCTCTAATCAAACTCTGCTTCAGTGTTAGCACGTAAAACAAATCTGGCAGGTCAGTGGGAATTTTTGTCAATTTTACTACCAAGTGGATAAAAAAGTAATAGGCACTTATTTCTAAAATAGTTTTTCTCATTTCACATTAAGAAATAAAATGTTTACAGTGAAAATTTATTTTTGCAGTGGAAGTTAGAAAGTGTGTTAAACTATACCCAACTGTTTTGCTTTAAGTGTATAAATTTAAAAATGGCATTATATAGGAACAGACAAAGTCAAAAGGTAGGATTGATCTAAGTACAAAGTTTTACTAGCCAATTTTTTACACAGGATAGAAGGAACAGAGATTGAGAAACCAAGCATGAGAACCTTATGAAAGTTACAACAAGAAATAAAAAGTGGGACAAATTTCCATTTGTTCACTTTACTCATTTTCAAATAGCCTTTACACATTTATCCAGAAGCCAGGAAAAGTGGAGCAAATATTATCTTTGTGGGGAAAAATATATATATATGTGTGTATATATATATATATATATATATATATATATATATACACAC
>NW_024413390.1:0-1009 GCF_014898765.1 Herpailurus yagouaroundi | reverse complement strand
AAAAATCACTCTGAGATGAGAAATCAAACAACAAAAGTCATAGCAACCCGAAGCAAGTAACACTTTACAAAACACACGTCCTGAAGGGCCAGGCCATGGAGAGGGTATGAGCCAACTTTAATGTAGCAGTGCTCTCAGGTGCAGAGCACATAAAACAAAACAAAGCAAAACAAAACAAAGCAAAACAACAACAACAACAACAACAACAACAACCAGGTTAAAACAAATAAGGGATAGAAAACTATGCAAAATGATGAAACGGAAGAATCCCCTCAGATGAAATTCCAGGAAGAATTGACCGTTAAAGAATTGATCAAAATAGATAAAAGCAGTATAACAACAAGAATGTAGAATTATAGTCATAAGATTAATCACTGGGCTTCAAAAAAGGTATAGAAGACAACAGAGAAGTTTTTATTGCAGTGATAAAAGAACTAAAACATAGCCATGGTCAACTGAAAAGTCAATGAACTAGAGATTCATTTTCATCACTGATACCAAAAGAGATAAGCTGGAACCTTGGATTTCCATTACCCAAGTTAGTAGTTATGCCATTGTAGCAAAAGCTAATTTAAAATAAAACCATTAAATAATGAAAAACAGGAAGGTAAAATATGTCAAGGTTTAAATACCTAGCATGAGCCGTGCAGCTGTATAGTTGTATCAAATTCTAGGATATCAAATAATATTATGTGATAGCCATTGTAACACATGCAAAGTTCACCATGTCGACCTTTGCTGTTCTAAATGTGGAGTAATAAGTTATTAGGCCTTGTACAATGTCTGAATAATGAATATTAAAAAGTTTTGGAAAGTATATGTTTCTAGTGAGTTTGGTCATGTCAAATACAGTGTGTCATTTCCAACACCTATTCACGTGCACTCTTATTATGACTAGAGTCCATAAAAAGTTATTGCACCATTGCAATAAACAGGATTACCAGTGCAATCTATTTTTTTAATTCCATTTGTTCATTTATTTGAAAGCCGGAATAGAGCATGGAGAATG
>NW_024413389.1:0-1062 GCF_014898765.1 Herpailurus yagouaroundi | reverse complement strand
CTATTAATTATATGAGTTCTTTATGTATTTTGGGTATTAACCCTTTACCAAATATATGATTTGCAAATACTTTCTCCCATTCAGCAGGCTGCCCTTTTGTATTGTTGATGGTTTCCTTTGCCAGGCAGAAGCATATTAGTTGGATGTAATCTCACTTGTTCATTTTATCTGTCACTGCCTTTGCTTTTGTGTCAAATCCAAAAAATTATTGCCAAGACTGATGTAAAGGAGCTTACCCCCTGTTATTCTCTAGGATTTCAAGTCTCTTAGATTTATTGAGACCCATTTTATGGCCTATTGGTCATATTTAGGAGAAGGGTCTCTGTGTACCTGAACAGAATGCATAATCAACTTCTTTGGTAAGGTGCTCTAGTGTTAGGTCTAGTTGGTTTATCTGTGGGTCACATCTTCTGTTTCTGTTTTGGCCTTCTGATTAGCTCTGGAACACGTTTGTCAGCGTGGACATTGAAGTCTACAGCTTGTTGTTGAATTGTCTATTTCTCCTTGACGCCCGTTATTTTTTGCTTCCTGTGTTTTGGAGCTCAATTGTGAAGTTCATGTGTTTTTATAACTATTACATCTTCAAATTCACTGAATCTTTGTTGTAGCCATTCAAATCTATCGTTGAGCTCCACTAGTAAAATTTTCATTTCAGTCATACTTTTCCGCTGCAGAATTTCTATTTGTTGTTTAAAAAAGCAATATCTGTATTCTTATGGACACACAGACAACAGCAAATGAAGGCCTAGAAAGGCAGAAAGGGAATCAGTATCCAGATTCACTACACGATGTTATATAAAATGCCCAGTTTTTAACAAGAACTGTAAGATGTACAACGAAACAGGAAGGTGTGACCCATATAGGGGAAAAACTCAGGCCACAGGAATTGCCTGGCAGAGGCCCTTGATCTTGGATTCAGAGACAGGGCTTCCAAAGAGCAATTCTAAGCATGTTGGAAGAACTGAAGGAAATCGGTGTGAAAACTCCCACCACTGGTACCATACTTGATGAAAGACTGAGAGTTTTGCCCCTGTGATCAGAGATAAGACAAGGATATCTGCT
>NW_024413388.1:0-2264 GCF_014898765.1 Herpailurus yagouaroundi | reverse complement strand
TTAAATGCGCCAACCAAAAGACATAGGGTATCAGAATGGATAAAAAACAAGACCCATCTATTTGCTGTCTACAAGAGACTCATTTTAGACCTGAGGACACCTTTAGATTGAGAGTGAGGGGATGGAGAACTATTTATCATGCTACTGGAAGCCAAAAGAAAGCTGGAGTAGCCATACTTATATCAGACAAACTAGACTTTAAATTAAAGGCTGTCACAAGAGATGAAGAAGGACATTATATAATAGTGACAGGGTCTATCCATCAGGAAGAGCTAACAATTATAAATGTCTATGCGCTGAATACCGGAGCACCCAAATATATAAAACAATTACTCATAAACATAAGCAACCTTATTGAGAAGAATGTGGTAATTGGAAGGGACTTTAACACCCCACTTACAGAAATGGATAGATCATCTAGACGCATGGTCAATAAAGAACAAGAGCCCTGAATGAGACATTGGATCAGATGGACTTGACTGATATATTTAGAACTCTGCATCCCAAAGCAACAGAATATACTTTCTTCTCGAGTACACATGGAACATTCTCCAAGATAGATCATACACTGGGTCACAAAACAGCCCTTCAAGTTTACAAGAATTGAAATCATACCATGCATACTTTCAGACCACAATGCTATGAAGCTTGAAATCAACCACAGAAAAAAGTCTGGAAAACCCCCAAAAGCATGGAGGTTAAAGAACACCCTACTAACGAATGAGTGGGTCAACCAGGCAATTAGAGAAGAAATTAAAAAATATATGGAAACAAACGAAAATGAAAATACAACAATCCAAACGCTTTGGGACGCAGCGAAGGCAGTCCTGAGAGGAAAATGCATTGCAATCCAGGCCTATCTCAAGAAACAAGAAAAATCCCCAATACAAAATCTAACAGCACACCTAAAGGAAATAGAAGCAGAACAGCAAAGACACCCCAAACCCAGCAGAAGAAGAGAAATAATAAAGATCAGAGCAGAAATAAACAATATAGAATCTAAAAAAACTGTAGAGCAGATCAACGAAACCAAGAGTTGGTTTTTTGAAAAAATAAACAAAATTGACAAACCTCTAGCCACGCTTCTCAAAAAGAAAAGGGAGATGACCCAAATAGATAAAATCATGAATGAAAATGGAATTATTACAACCAATCCCTCAGAGATACAAACAATTATCAGGGAATACTATGAAAAATTATATGCCAACAAATTGGACAACCTGGAAGAAATGGACAAATTCCTGACCACCCACACTCTTCCAAAACTCAATCAGGAGGAAATAGAAAGCTTGAACAGACCCATCACCAGCGAAGAAATTGAATCGGTTATCAAAAATCTCCCAACAAATAAGAGTCCAGGACCAGATGGCTTCCCAGGGGAGTTCTACCAGACGTTTAAAGCAGAGATAATACCTATCCTTCTCAAGCTATTCCAAGAAATAGAAAGGGAAGGAAAACTTGCAGACTCATTCTATGAAGTCAGTATTACTTTGATTCCTAAACCAGACAGAGACCCAGTAAAAAAAGAGAACTACAGGCCAATATCCCTGATGAATATGGATGCAAAAATTCTCAATAAGATACTAGCAAATCGAATTCAACGGCATATAAAAAGAATTATTCACCATGATCAAGTGGGATTCATTCCTGGGATGCAGGGCTGGTTCACATTTGCAAATCAATCAACGTGATACGTCCCATTAACAAAAAAAAAGAGAAAAACCGTATGATCCTGTCAATCAATGCAGAAAAGGCCTTTGACAAAATCCAGCACCCTTTCTTAATAAAAACCCTTGAGAGGGTGGGTGATGGGTATTGAGGAGGGCACCTTTTGGGATGAGCACTGGGTGTTGTATGGAAACCAATTTGACAATAAATTTCATATATAAATAAAAATAAATAAATAAAAATTATATGTCAGCCTTAGAAAAAAAAAAAAACCCTTGAGAAAGTCGGGATAGAAGGAACATACTTAAAGATCATAAAAGCCATTTATGAAAAGCCCACAGCTAACATCATCCTCAACGGGGAAAAACTGAGAGCTTTTTCCCTGAGATCAGGAACACGACAGGGATGCCCACTCTCAACGCTGTTGTTTAACATAGTGCTGGAAGTTCTAGCATCAGCAATCAGACAACAACAGGAAATCAAAGGCATCAAAATTGGCAAAGATGAAGTCAAGCTTTCGCTTTTTGCAGATGACATGCTATTATACAAGGAAAATCCGATAGACTCCACCAAAAGTCTGCTAGAACTGATACATG
>NW_024413387.1:0-6142 GCF_014898765.1 Herpailurus yagouaroundi | reverse complement strand
TCCCCTCATACTCCTGGATTTTTTTCTCTCTCTTTTTCTCAGCTTCCTCTTTTTCCATAACTTTATCTTCTAGTTCACCTATTCTCTCCTCTGCCTCTTCAATCCGAGCTGTGGTGGTTTCCATTTTGTTATGCATTTCCTTTAAAGCGTTTTTCAGCTCCTCGTGACTGTTCCTTAGTCCCTTGATCTCTGTAGCAAGAGATTCTCTGCTGTCAGCTATACTGTTTTCAAGCCCAGCGATTAATTTTATGACTATTATTCTAAATTCACTTTCTGTTATATTATTTAAATCCTTTTTGATCAGCTCATTAGCTGTTGTTATTTCCTGGAGATTCTTCTGAGGGGAATTCTTCCGCTTGGTCATTTTGGATAGTCCCTGGCGTGGTGAGGACCTGCAGGGCACTTCCCCTGTGCTGTGCTGTGGTGTATAACTGGAGTTGGTTGGCGGAGCCGCAGTCAGACCTGATGTCTGCCCCCAGCCCACCGCTGGGGCTACAGGCAGACTGGTGCGTGCCTTCTCTTCCCCTCTCCTAGGGGCGGGATTCACTCTGGGGTGGGGTGGCCTGTCTGGGCTACTTGCACACTGCCAGGCTTGTGATGCTGGGGATCTGGCGTCTTAGCTGGGGTGGGTAGGCAAGGTGCACAGGGGCAGGAGGGGCAGGCTTAGCTTGCTTCTCCTTAGGTGATCCACTTCAGGAGGGGCCCTGTGGCAGCAGCAGGGAGTCAGATCCACTGCCGGAGGTTTGGCTCCGCAGAAGCGCAGAGTTGGGTGTTTGCACGGAGCGAGCAAGTTCCCTGGCAGGAACTGGCTCTCTTTGGGATTTTGGCTGGGGGATGGGCGGGGGAGATGGCGCTGGCGAGAGCCTTTGTTCCCCACCAAACTGAGCTCTGTGGTCCGGGGGCTCAGCAGCTTTCCTTCCCTTTGTCCTCCAGCCTTCCCGCTTTCTGAGCAGAGCTGTTAACTTATGACCTCCCAGCCGCTAAGTCGCGCTTGCTGTCGGAACACAGTCCGTCAGGCCCCTCCGCTTTTTGCAAGCCAGACTCGGGGGCTCTGCTTGGCCGGCGAGCCGCCCCTCCGCCCCGGCTCCCTCCCGCCAGTCCGTGGAGCGCGCACCGCCTCGCCGCCCTTCCTACCCTCTTCCGTGGGCCTCTCGTCTGCGCTTGGCTCCGGCGACTCCGTTCTGCTAATCCTCTGGTGGTTTTCTGGGTTATTTAGGCAGGTATAGGTGGAATCTAAGTGATCAGCAGGTCGCGCGGTGAGCCCAGCGTCCTCCTACGCCGCCATCTTCCCTCCTCCTCCACTTGAGGTATAATTTTTATACTGCATGAACTATGTCAAAATAAAGCATATGGTGAGCATATGGTACAGTCAAGAAAATAGGCTTTTCTTCAGCCCAGCAGTTTTGTACTCTCACCTACAGGGAATCACTGCTCTGCTTTTTGTCATTATAAAGTAGTTCTCGGTTTCTTAAATTTTGCACAAATGCGGTCATATTGTGTAGTATTGTGAAAAGTAACCAAGTCACACATGCTTTGGTAGGCTTATTTTTCCTTATCCATGTACACACATAGAAATTAATGGCTGGGTGATTTGGTTTTCCTGTGTTTAAAAATTCTTAAAAGTATGTAATAAGCCAGATTACATTTTAACCTAAAGCATACTTAGTCTGTAGCAGATCAACATGTTTTTGCCTCATCTGCGTATATTTTATGACTTGAGGTGAAGAGGTAAAAATGGTACCAAGACTACTTTTAGACACTAGATAGTGTGTAGCATACTTGTGTTATTTACAGTCATTTATACTACTACTTGCACAAAGAGAAATATTTTGTTTTTGATTATTTCACTTCATATTTTGTCAGCATTTTTAAGTATTCATTTTCTTTCAGGCTTCAGGGTATATGCCTGATACTTGTGTAATTAGAGCTATACAAAAAATCATCTGGGCATCAGGATGTGGGGCCTTAGAGCTGGTATTTAGCCCAAATGAAGAAATCACAAAAGTGTATGAGATGGTAAGAATGATTACAAAACTGTGTTTCTTTTATGTTAATTATGCACATAACTAAATTTTCATAGTCTCTTACATCTTTAAAGACCAAGTCATTTGTACCTAATTGTTTAAAGTAAGCTTATTGCTATAATTAATGTAACAATATATAATTTTATCTTGAAAGGAAAACACTTCAGTGTATCTTAAATTAATGAGTAATTTATTCTTGATTCCCTAACTTTACAGACATCCAGTGCAAGCAGTGAGCCAGAACTGGAGGATGAACAAGTCTGCTGTGAAGCATTGGAAGTGATGACATTATGTTTTGCTCTAATTCCAACAGCCTTGGATGCACTTAGTAAAGAAAAAGCCTGGCAGACATTTATCATTGACTTATTGTTGCACTGTCCCAGCAAGTAAGTGATGTTTTTTTTATTCTAAAAGAAAGCTGATCTTATTCTTTTAAACAGAAATGAATTAGTTCTTATCATAATTTATCAGAAGTTAAATAAAGAAACTTTAGTTGTTTACTTAGCACTTTTATGTATAGGAAACATTTATTTCATGTTTCACTTAACCCAGGTGGACAGTTCAGTGACCTTAAGGCTTTTAAATAAGGTGTTATGCATTTATCACCACTATCTCTTAAATTTTTTATCCCCCTAACAATTTTTTTTTAAGCGATAATTCCTATTTTCCAAACTTCTAGCTCCTGGTTACTTCTGATCTACATACTGTCTCTGTGAACTTGCATCTTTTAAGTATCTCACATAACAGGAATCACAAAGTATTAGTCCTTTTGTGCTTGTATTGTTTCAATTAGCACGATGTTCTCAAAGTTCATCTATCTTGGAGCATGTTGCAGAATTTCCTTTTGAAAGCTGAATAATCCATTGTCTGTATATATGCCATGTTTTTACTTATACATTCATCAGTTGTTGGATAATTGGGTTTCCACCCATGGCTATTATAAATCAATAATGCTACTATGCTAATTGCTATGAACCTGGATATCTGTTGGGGTACACATGCTCAGTTCTTTTAAAAATGTGCCTGAGAAATAGTTATGCTAGGTGAAATGCTATGTTAAGCTTCTTGAAGGTCCACAAAACTGAATTCTACAATGGTGCACTATTTTATATTGCCACCAGCAATGTACAGAGATTCCAGTTTCTCCATACCCTCTCCCATGGTTGTTATTAGTTAACTTTTTCAAAACAGTAGCCCTTCCAGTGGATGAGACAACATGGCATTTTATCATGGTTTAGATTATTTCTGTAGCAAAGTTGAGATTTTATTCATGTGCCTATGATATATCTAGTGTGGAGAAATATTTTCTTACACTCATTTTTAAATTGGATTGTTCAGGGATGCCTAAGTGGCTCACTGTTAAGCATCCAACTTTGGCTCAGGTCATGATCTCGCATTCCGTGACTTCGAGCCCCATGTCAGTCTCTGTACTGACAGCCCAGAGCCTGAAACCTGCTTCAGATGCTGTGTAACCTACCCCTCCCTTGCTCACGCATGTGCACTCTTCCATGAGCTCTCTCAAAAAAAATAATAACATAAAATTGTTTAAATAAATAAATATTTTGGGTTGTTAATGTGAATTTTACATAGGTTCTCCACATTTAGCTATAAGTACAGTTGGAATATTGAGCAAGATTACATGAAATCTGTAGATCACTTTGAGTAGTATTAGTATCTTAATATAATGAAGTCTTTCAGCACATCAACACATGTTGTATTTTATTTAGATCTTCCATTTTTTTCAACATCTCCTTGTACCTTCTTAGTTACATTTATTTATTCCTGAGTGTTTTATCCTTTTTGCTGTTTTTGTGAGTAGTGCTGTTTTCTTAACTAATTTCTTGTCTCTGGATATTCATTGCTTAGTGTATAGAAATGCAGGTAACTTTTATGTATTGACTTCATAGTTTACAGTTTTGCTGAATTCAGTTTCTTGATGAATTCTTCAGGATTTTATTAATATATGACATTGTGTCATTTACAAATGGAAATAGTTTCACTTCCTCCTTCCCAATTTTGGTATGTTTCATTTGCCTTTTCTTTGCATATTTTGAATAGAAGTGGTGATAATGACATACTTGTGTTGTCCTGATACAGAAAGATTTTAGTCTTTAATCACTGGTTAGGAGGTTAACTCAAAGATTTTTGTGTATGATCTTCATCCTTTTGAGAAATTTCCTTTTTATTCCTTGGTCGTTAAGTGAATTTATCATTAAAAGGTTGGAATTCAGTGAGGTTTTTTTTCTGAATCCATTGAAATGGTAACAGGATTTTTCTCTTTATTGTATTTATGTGATGTATTAAAAAAAATACTGATGTATGTATTAAATCTCTTGCATTACTGGAGTAAATCTCACTTGATCATTACATAGAATATTTTTAAAATTTTTTTTTCAACGTTTATTTATTTTGGGGACAGAGAGAGACAGAGCATGAACGGGGGAGGGGCAGAGAGAGAGGGAGACACAGAATCGGAAACAGGCTCCAGGCTCTGAGCCATCAGCCCAGAGCCTGACGCGGGGCTCGAACTCCCGGACCGCGAGATCGTGACCTGGCTGAAGTCGGACGCCTAACCGACTGCGCCACCCAGGAGCCCCTACATAGAATATTTTTAATACACTTATGAATTTGTTACTAATTTGTTGAGGATTTTATTTTTATTATGGTACAAATATATAACGTTAAATTTTCTACTTTAAAGACCATATAGCTAATTAATATTGAATATGTTTATAGTATTGCATAATAGAGTTCTAGAATTTTTTCATCTTGCTATAGTGAAACATCATACCCACTAAATGCTAATTTGTCCCCCAGCACATCACCACTACTCTGCTTTGGCAAACACCTTTTTACTTTCTGTTTCTGTGATTTTTTACTACTTTAGATACTTTGTATGATTGGAATCATTTGGTGTTTGTCTTTATGTCAATGGATTATTTGTTTACTGTGATATCCTGGAGGTTTTTCCATGTCAAACCACTGGACAGGATTTCCCTCCTTTTTAAGGCGACATAAAATTGCACTGTATGTATTGTCACATATTTTTTATTCATTCATCCATCTGTTGATAAACATTTCTGTTGCTTCCGTCTCTTGGCTATGGTTAACAATTCTGTGATGAACTTGAATGCGCAAACATCTCTTCAGAGCCTACTTTTTTAATTATTTTGCCTGTATCCAGAAGTAGGATTACTGCATTATAGTTAATTCCCTTTTTTTAATGTTTACTTATTTATTTTTGAGAGAGAGAGGGAGCAGGAAGCGTCCACACAGAGGAGGAGAGAGAGAGAGGGAGACAGAATCCAAAGTAGTCCAGGTAGAGCCCAATGCAGGACTCGAATTCACAGACTGTGAGATCATGACCTGAAACAACGTCAGACACTCTACTGCCAGTTAATTCTGTTTTTAGTGTTTTGAGGAATCTCAATACCATTTTCGTAGTGAGAGCAGCTTTTTACATTTCCACCAAGATGGTGCAATTGTTCCAATTATTTCACAGGCTGTATGACACCTCTTATTTTTGATAGTGGTCATCCTAATGGGTGCAGAGTGACATTTTGTTGTGTTTTGATTGACATTTCACTTTTGAGTTTTTTCTCATATGCTAGTTGGCCTTTCTGGGGATATTTCTATATTTATATTCTTATGGGGTATATCTTTGTTGGGCTTTGTCATCGAGGTGATTTTCATGTTAAGGAGTAATTAGGAAGTCTCTCCCTTTAAATTATTCACTAAAAATTATTGATTTGTTTCATTTCTTCTTTAGTATAATTCACCAGTGAATTTTTCTATTCCTTGGCTTCTTTAGTTGTTGCTGTTGTTGGGGATGTTTTTTGATAACTGTTTGGATTCCCTTCCTTGTTACAGATCTATTCATTGGTTTCAAATCTAATTTACTGTTCTACTTTTTTCATGTTGGGAGCGTAGGTTAATCATTGGAGTAGGTCTTCCTTTCTTAGTATGTATTTGCTGCTGAGCACACTGCTTTTGCTATACCCTACAAAATTTTGATGAAGTATGGGGCGCCTGGGTGGCGCAGTCGGTTAAGCGTCCGACTTCAGCCAGGTCACGATCTCGCGGTCCGTGAGTTCGAGCCCCGCGTCAGGCTCTGGGCT
>NW_024413386.1:0-1094 GCF_014898765.1 Herpailurus yagouaroundi | reverse complement strand
TTATCAATGTCTATGCGCCGAATACCGGAGCGCCCAAATATATAAAACAATTACTCATAAACATAAGCAACCTTATTGAGAAGAATGTGGTCATTGCAGGGGACTTTAACACCCCACTTACAGAAATGGATAGATCATCTAGACACACGGTCAATAAAGAAACAAGGGCCCTGAATGAGACATTGGATCAGATGGACTTGACAGATATATTTAGAACTCTGCATCCCAAAGCAACAGAATATACTTTCTTCTCGAATGCACATGGAACATTCTTCTAGATAGATCATATACTGGGTCACAAAACAGCCCTTCATAAGTTTACAAGAATTGAAATCACACCATGCATACTTTCAGACCACAATGCTATGAAGCTTGAAATCAACCACAGAAAAAAGTCTGGAAAACCTCCAAAAGCATGGAGGTTAAAGAACACCCTACTAACGAATGAGTGGGTCAACCAGGCAATTCGAGAAGAAATTAAAAAATATATGGAAACAAACGAAAATGAAAATACAACAATCCAAACGCTTTGGGACGCAGCGAAGGCAGACCTGAGAGGAAAATACATTGCAATCCAGGCCTATCTCAAGAAACAAGAAAAATCCCCAATACAAAATCTAACAGCACACCTAAAGGAAATAGAAGCAGAACAGCAAAGGCAGCCTAAACCCAGCAGAAGAGAGAAATAATAAAGATCAGAGCAGAAATAAACAATATAGAATCTAAAAAAACTGTAGAGCAGATCAACGAAACCCAGAGTTGGTTTTTTGAAAAAATAAACAAAATTGACAAACCTCTAGCCAGGCTTCTCAAAAAGAAACGGGAGATGACCCAAATAGATAAAATCATGAATGAAAATGGAATGATTACAACTAATCCCTCAGAGGTACAAACAATTATCAGGGAATACTATGAAAAATTATATGCCAACAAATTGGACAACCTGGAAGAAATGGACAAATTCCTGAACACCCACACTCTTCCAAAACTCAATCAGGAGGAAACAGAAAGCTTGAACAGACCCATCACCAGCGAAGAAATTGAACTGGTTATCAAAAATCTCCCAACAAATAAGAGTCCAGGACCAGATGGCT
>NW_024413385.1:0-1085 GCF_014898765.1 Herpailurus yagouaroundi | reverse complement strand
GAAATAGAAAGGGAAGGAAAACTTCCAGACTCATTCTATGAAGCCAGGATTACTTTGATTCCTAAACCAGACAGAGACCCAGTAAAAAAAGAGAACTACAGGCCAATATCCCTGATGAATATGGATGCAAAAATTCTCAATAAGATACTAGCAAATCGAATTCAACGGCATATAAAAAGAATTATTCACCATGATCAAGTGGGATTCATTCCTGGGATGCAGGGCTGGTTCAACATTCGCAAATCAATCAACGTGATACATCACATTAACAAAAAAAAAGAGAAAAACCGTATGATCCTGTCAATTGATGCAGAAAAGGCCTTTGACAAAATCCAGCACCCTTTCTTAATAAAAACCCTTGAGAAAGTCGGGATAGAAGGAGCATACTTAAAGATCATAAAAGCCATTTATGAAAAGCCCACAGCTAACATCATCCTCAACGGGGAAAAACTGAGAGCTTTTTCCCTGAGATCAGGAACACGACAGGGATGCCCACTCTCACCGCTGTTGTTTAACATAGTGCTGGAAGTTCTAGCATCAGCAATCAGACAACAAAAGGAAATCAAAGGCATCAAAATTGGCAAAGATGAAGTCAAGCCTTTCGATTTTTGCAGATGACATGATATTATACATGGAAAATCCGATAGACTCCACCAAAAGTCTGCTAGAACTGATACATGAATTCAGCAAAGTTGCAGGATACAAAATCAATGTACAGAAATCAGTTGCATTCTTATACACTAACAATGAAGCAACAGAAAGACAAATAAAGAAACTGATCCCATTCACAATTGCACCAAGAAGCATAAAATACCTAGGAATAAATCTAACCAAAGATGTAAAGGATCTGTATGCTGAAAACTATAGAAAGCTTATGAAGGTAATTGAAGAAGATTTAAAGAAATGGAAAGACATTCCCTGCTCATGGATTGGAAGAATAAATATTGTCAAAATGTCAATACTACCCAAAGCTATCTACACATTCAATGCAATCCCAATCAAAATTGCACCAGCATTCTTCTCGAAACTAGAACAAGCAATCCTAAAATTCATATGGAACCACAAAAGGCCCCGAATAGCCAAAG
>NW_024413384.1:0-1067 GCF_014898765.1 Herpailurus yagouaroundi | reverse complement strand
CTGAACTGGAAGTCGGATGCTTAATCAGCTGAGCCACCCAGGCACCCCCTCCCCATTCTCAGTTTATCTCTTAATTCAGGATCCTGAAAGCAAAATATCACCTCATGGGAACTGAAACCACCCCTCTATCAATAAGGACTCCCTGAAACAAAAAGACTCCACCCTCAAGCCCAAGACAATGACCAACCCGACCTTAGTGAACACCTGTGTGTACCTACCTCTTTTTGTCCCCCATTTTCCTTACATAAACCTGGAGGTATTTTCATCACTTTACAGAGAGTCTTTGATGTCAGTCTGCTGTATCTCTGGTGTCGGCCTCTGAAAAAGTTCCCCATTTGTTTCACCTCCACTAGTTACTTTGAATTGTGATTTTGTCAGTAATGATTAGCCAAACCTCACCTTTTTTGGGTCCCCTAGAGCGAGGTCCTCTTGTGCCTGAACTCCCTGACTACGTTTTCTGGTGAACCAGCCAGAAGTTGTACTTCCAATTTGTCCAGCTCCCTGGGGATTGCACCTATTGATATAACAATTCCTCCTGAAGAGCTGAGGACTGACTGCACAGATGGGGCCTAACAAAACATAGAAAATCAAAACACAACAGCAAGACAGTGAGACAGTAACAAAGAAAACACTCACCCCTAACGTTGCCAAGGGCAGTTGGGGAAGGGCCAGAAACAGACTCCTCTGGCCCTGGGCAGAAAACAGGAAGAAAAAAACAAACACTGCAGTTTGAAAAGAACAACTTTCATATAAAAGAGAGCATTAGAACTCTGTCAATGTCAGAGGAGCCACAGGAGTACTCTCTGGGTCATAGAGAAGGGAGAGTGGCAGGTGTACACTTTACATCCACATTTTTTCCTGTTTACTTCTTTTTGAGAAGCAGAGAATACAAGCAGAGCAGAGGCAGAAAGAGGGGGACAGAAGATTCAGGGAAGGCTCTACACTGACAGCATCCAGCCCAATGTGGTTCTCAAATTCATGAACTGTGAAATCACGACCTGAGCTGATGTCAGATACTCAATCCACTGAGCCACCCAGCTGCCCCACATTCTCCATCCACCTGAAAT
>NW_024413382.1:0-1052 GCF_014898765.1 Herpailurus yagouaroundi | reverse complement strand
TTTAGCTGGGGCACATGTGGCAGAGGCAGGCGGGCCCTGTCCAAGCACGCTCACATGGACATAGTAGGGACTTGGACCCAGAGACATGGCTCTATTCAACACATTCCATCTTTCCTTTAGCTACTTGAATACAGAATATACGATTTTAACACCCTGAACTTCTCTACCACTTCCATGTCCTGTGGTACTGCCGGTTCACTTTCTATGGATGACTACTTTTCCTCATTATGGAGACCACTGCTTCCTACTTCCTTGGTATGTGGAGGTAGATGTCAATTTTACCTTTGTACATGTTGAAAAACATTGCTTTGTAATTTTACATGTCTTATTCTGGTTGGCTATTAATTTGCAAGCCATTTGATCCTTTTGGTTTGTTACTTTGAAGCTTCCTCTGAGTTTACTGTGGAAACATTTCCCAGTATTCTGTGTCATGATTGGTGAAGTACAAGGTTGTATTTTAGTATTTTCTTATGCCAGCTGGTGAGAACAGAAAGTACTGCTGACTATTTGTGAGCCACAGGATTTTTTCCCTCTAATCCTCTATTGTGATTCTTTCCTGGCTTCTGGCAGTCTCCTCCTATGCATGTGGGGTTCCCTCCTCAGCTGGAGACACACAGGGCTGTCTGCTGGTGCCCAACTTGAGAGGAAGAGTGAATGTCCCCACTAGTTTTAAAATTCCCGCCGTCCTTTTACACAAAAACCAGATAGGGATACCATAACACACCTAAAAACTACATGGGCAAAAATCTCCTTGACCTTGGCCTTGGAAATGATGTTTCGGATATGACTCCAAATGCACAGTCAATGAAGACAAAAATCAGAGAGTGAGAACACATCAAACTAAAAATCTTCTGCTTAGGAAAAGAAACATTCACCAAAGGAAAAGACATTTTACAGGGATGGAAAAAAATTGTAAAACGTGTGATATGAGGTTCATATCCAAAATTTAAAAAAAAAAGCTTATTTGCTGAATATTATAACAGTCAACCCAATTTTAAAAAAAAATGGGGAGTAGAGGACTTGAAAGGGCATGTTTCCAAAGTCCATGTACA
>NW_024413381.1:0-1279 GCF_014898765.1 Herpailurus yagouaroundi | reverse complement strand
TTTTTATATCAGAAGGAAAAATTGATATGATCTGGCCTAGAAGTAAAATACCTCAGCTGATAAAACAAGAGATTTGTCTTCCATCAAGACTCTGTGTCAGAAAGGTTTTCTGAGCATGACTTTGAGGACAGAAAGGACAGGAGGAACCTCACTCACGGGAGGTGCCCTTGCGTGGACCTGCGCCCAAGTCTTCAGCCACGGAATGAGCAGAGTCACAGGCTGAGCTGAGGAGGCAACTGCTGATGTGTTTCCCTCTTTACAGATGAGTAACTAGGTTTTTGTCTCACTTCCCCACAGGCCTGGACCACTGTGTAAGCACTGCTACTGCTGTACCACGATGAGCAGTAATAATCAGCCTCGTCTTCGGCCTGGAGCCCAGTGATGGTCAGGGTGCCTGTGCTGCCAGACTTGGAGCCGGAGAATCGATCAGGGACCCCCGAGGGTCTGCTATTATCCCAATAGATGATGGTTTTGGGGGCCATTCCTGGGATTTGTTGGTACCAGCCCACGTTACTACCAACTCCAGTGCAGGAGATAGTGACCCTCTGGCCCAGGGCCCCAGACACTGAGGATGGTTGATTTGGCCCCGACTGAGCCCAAATCCCTGGAAAGAGAAACAAACAGAGAGGATATTCCTGGGGTCTAGAGACAAGAGGAGGAATCAGGCGCACACTTGTGCTTCCAGGACCCCTTCCCGTGTCCCCACATCAAGTCACCTGTGCAGTGAGCGAGGAGGGTGATGAGGAGAGGGGACCAGGCCATGGTGGAGGTCAGCACTGATCCTGCCTTCTGTTGCCTCACAGCTGAGCAGAGCCTCCCTCAAACTCTCCCTTCACCTCTTGATCTGTTGAGAGGGGGAGGGCCCAAGCATGCAAATGCGACCCCCCTGTTTTCTGACTCCTCACTGACTTCTTTAGGTGCCTCTGAGGATGTCAGGGGGATGGGCAGGGTAGGGACAATTTCAGGGCAGGGTTGGGGAGGTCACAGATGTGAGCCCTGAGCAGAGGGCACAGGCAGTGGCAGGTGGCAATTCACAGCTCTGATCTACCTTGACCCCTCAAAACAGGCCTTGAGTGCCCCCTAGCGTCCAGACACAGACGTGCCAGTTTATGACGTGAGCAGAGCCCATCAGAGACCACTTCTGCCTCCCCACTGCTCTAGCCACTCTCCTCTGCCTAAGCGTTAGACCAGGTCTCCGCACGTGGCCCCCCATCACCTCAAGGCAGACTCTGTGTTCTACTCAGACTCCTGGGGGTGAGCCTGTCCATGGCTCCCTTGA
>NW_024413380.1:0-1179 GCF_014898765.1 Herpailurus yagouaroundi | reverse complement strand
ATCCCACTTGATCATGGTGAATAATTCTTTTTATATGCCGTTGAATTCGATTTGCTAGTATCTTATTGAGAATTTTTGCATCCATATTCATCAGGGATATTGGCCTGTAGTTCTCTTTTTTTACTGGGTCTCTGTCTGGCTTAGGAATCAAAGTAATACTGGCTTCATAGAATGAGTCTGGAAGTTTTCCTTCCCTTTCTATTTCTTGGAATAGCTTGAGAAGGATAGGTATTATCTCTGCTTTAAACGTCTGGTAGAACTCCCCTGGGAAGCCATCTGGTCCTGGACTCTTATTTGTTGGGAGATTTTTGATAACCGATTCAATTTCTTCGCTGGTGATGGGTCTGTTCAAGCTTTCTATTTCCTCCTGATTGAGTTTTGGAATAGTGTGGGTGTTCAGGAATTTGTCCATTTCTTCCAGGTTGCCAAGTTTGTTGGCATATAATTTTTCATAGTATTCCCTGATAATTGTTTGTATCTCTGAGGGATTGGTTGTAATAATTCCATTTTCGTTCATGATTTTATCTATTTGGGTCATATCCCTTTTCTTTTTGAGAAGCCTGGCTAGAGGTTTGTCAATTTTGTTTATTTTTTCAAAAAACCAACTCTTGGTTTCGTTGATCTGCTCTACAGTTTTTTTTTAGATTCTATATTGTTTATTTCTGCTCTGATCTTTATTATTTCTCTTCTTCTGCTGGGTTTAGGCTGCCTTTGCTGTTCTGCTTCTATTTCCTTTAGGTGTGCTGTTAGATTTTGTATTGGGGATTTTTCTTGTTTCTTGAGATAGGCTTGGATTGCAATGTATTTTCCTCTCAGGACTGCCTTCGCTGCATCCCAAAGCGTTTGGATTGTTGTATTTTCATTTATGTTTGTTTCCATATATTTTTTAATTTCTTCTCTAATTGCCTGGTTGACCCACTCATTCCTTAGTAGGGTGTTCTTTAACCTCCATGCTTTTGGAGGTTTTCCAGACTTTTTTATGTGGTTGATTTCAAGCTTTATAGCATTGTGGTCTGAATGTATGCGTGGTATAATTTCAATTCTTGTAAACTTATGAAGGGCTGTTTTGTGACCCAGTATATGATCTATCTTGGAGAATGTTCCATGTGCACTCGAGAAGAAAGTATATTCTGTTGCTTTGGGATGCAGAGTTCTAAATATATCTGTCAAGTCCATCTG
>NW_024413379.1:0-1925 GCF_014898765.1 Herpailurus yagouaroundi | reverse complement strand
AATTTACATCCAAATTAGTTAGCATATAGTGCAACAATGACTTCAGTATAATATTCCTTGATGCCCCTTACCCATATAGCCCATCCCCCCTCCCACAATCCCTCCAGTAACCCTCTGTTTGTTCTCCATATTTAAGAGTCTCTTATGGTTTGTCCCCCTCCCTGTTTTTGTATTATTCTTGCTTCCCTCCCCTTATGTTCATCTGTTTTGTCTCTTAAAGTTCTCATATGAGTGAAGTCATATGATATTTGTCTATCTCTGAATGACTAATTTTGCTTAGCATAATACCCTCCAGTTCCATCCACGTAGTTGCAAATGGCAAGATTTCATTCTTTTTCATTGCCGAGTAGTACTCCATTGTATATATGTACCGCTTCTTCTTTATCCATTCATCCATCGATGGACATTTGGGCTCTTTCCATACTTTGGCTATTGTTGGTAGTGCTGCTATAAACATTGGGGTGCATGTGTCCCTTTGAAACAGCACACCTGTATCCCTTGGATAAATACCTAGTAGTGCAATTGCTGAGTCGTAGGGTAGTTCTATTTTTAATTTTTTGAGGAACCTCCGTACCGTTTTCCTGAGTGGCCGCACCAGCTTGCATTCCCACCAACAATGCAAAAGAGATCCTCTTTCTCCGCATCCTCGCCAACATCTGTTGTTGCCTGAGTTGTTAATGTTAGCCATTCTGACAGGTGTGAGGTGGTATCTCACTGTGGTTTTGATTTGTATTTCCCTGATGATGAGTGATGTTGAGCATTTTTTCATGTGTCGGTTGGCCATCTGGATGTCTTCTTTGGAGAAGTGTCTATTCATGTCTTTTGCCCATTTCTTCACTGGATTATTTGTTTTTTGGGTGTTGAGTTTGATAAGTTCTTTATGGATTTTGGATACTAACCCTTTATCTGATATGTCGTTTGCAAATATGTTCTCCCATTCTGTCGGTTGCCTTTAGTTTTACTGATTGTTTCCTTCACTGTGCAGAAGCTTTTTATTTTGATGAGGTCCCCATAGTTCATTTTTGCTTTTGTTTCCCTTGCCTCTGGAGACATGTTGAGTAAGAAGTTGCTGCGGCCAAGATCAAAGAGGTTTTTGCCTGCTTTCTCCTCGAGGATTTTGATGGCTTCCTGTCTTACATTTAGGTCTTTCATCCATTTTGAGTTTATTTTTGTGCATGGTGTAAGAGAGTGGTCCAGATTCATTCTTCTGCATGTTGCTGTCCAGGTTTCCCAGCACCACCTGCTGAAGAGACTGTCTTTATTCCATTGGATATTCTTTCCTGCTTTGCCAAAGATTAGTTGGCCATACATTTGTGGGTCTATTCTGTTCCATTGATCCGAGTGCCTTGTTTGTGCCAGTGCTATACTGTATTGATGATTACAGATTTGTAGTGTAGCTTGAAGTCCAGGATTGTGATGCCTCTGGCTTTGGTTTTCTTTTTCAAGATTGCTTTGGCTATTTGGGGTCTTTTCTGGTTCCATACAAATTTTAGGATTACTTGTTCTAGCTCTGTGAAGAATGCTGGTGTTATTGTGATAGGGATTGCATTGAATATGTAGATTGCTTTGGGTAGGATTGGCATTTTAACAATATTTGTTCTTCTTATCTAGGTGCATGGAATCTTTTTTCATTTTGTTGTGTCTTCTTCAGTTTCTTTCATAAGCTTTCTACAGTTTTCAGTGCATAGATTTTTCACCTCTTTGGTTAGATTTATTCCTAGGTATTTTATGATTTTTGGTGCAATCGTAAATGGGATCGATTCTTTGATTTCTCTTTCTGTTGCTTCATTGTTGGTGTATAAGAATGCAGCTGATTTCTGTGCGTTGATTTTATATCCTGTGACTTTGCTGAATTCATGGATCAGTTCTAGCAGTTTTTTGGTGGAATCTTTTGGGTTTTCCATATAGAGTATCATGTCATCTGC
>NW_024413378.1:0-1188 GCF_014898765.1 Herpailurus yagouaroundi | reverse complement strand
CATACATGATGTGTATTGAATTTCTCACCTTTTTGAGTGCAGATTTCCTTGGTGTATATGGTCAAATTGGTGTCAGATTACATTTCTGATATCCTGCTATTTCACTGGGTGGAAGGAAGAAGACAGAGCATCAGTTTTATCGGAAAATGGCCTTTATTGAATATTGGGAAAAGCAAAGTACAACGAGATCACAGACAGGAAGCACTTAATGTACTTAGGCTTTATTTCAAGGATCAATAGGCATCATATTGTTTATTTTTATTTATTCCTACATAAGTTGTTACAATTAAGGTCATCATGTCACAGGTGATGGCACAAAAGCATCAAGCTCTTAAGCCAAAACGACTCAGATCTAGTGAACACTCATGGGCCAAGTGGAACTGTTCAAATACTCTTCAAGTAACTTTGAATAAGACACTATTTCTTTCATAATTTAAATATACTATAAAGAATATAATATAAAGAATATAAAGAATATGTCTATAATCACAGATATAACTATATGTGAAATATGAATTTGGTTTTCAAGTAATAATCGAGTTTACTCTCTCTCCCTCTTATATTTAAATTAGGGTAGAAATATCTCTGAATCATTATCAAATTACTCAAGTTTGTCTTGAATTCTGGCAACAACTAAACACTTGACCGACACTGATTTCTGTACATTTTAATTTTTTGTTTTCTCTATTATTGAACATGTTAGTTTTTTGCCTCAAAGTATTTTTTAGCAAGGTTGTAAGACTGACAGAGGTGTGTGCATAAAAACATTAAAAAAATAAATCTTTTCCAAAATATCTGAATCCATATGAGGATATCAGCAAATAAGACAGTGGCTAGTATCCAATTAGAAACCAATGTCTACCTCGAAATGAGTGTAACCTTTGATAGTGTGGCACCAAGAGAGTCGGAGAGTGCACTTTGGTTCCATTCTCAGAAGAAGTGGGCCGATCTGAATGGCTCTTACACAGAAACCCTGTGGTTGTTCATTGATAATCCTGGGGGTCCATTCATTTAGTACTCTCAGCTCCAAATCCACCCTCAGTGCCCTGTTCTCAGATAACAGTGGAAGATCCTATCCATTTTCTCTCTTGTCATCTCACATGAAGTTGACTTTTGTCAGTAAAAGACAACGGAGAGCCATTGCAGCAGAAAGGGCTCTTCTTCCTGGCTTCATGGTGTTTTCTCTCC
>NW_024413377.1:0-2041 GCF_014898765.1 Herpailurus yagouaroundi | reverse complement strand
TCTATTTTCTGGAATACTTTGAGGAGAATAGGTATTTATTATTCTTTAAATGCCGGATAGAATTCCTGTGGGAAGCCATCTGGCCCAGGACTCTTATTTGTTGGTATATTTTTGATAAGTGATTCAATTTCTTTGCTGGTTATGGGCCTGTAAAAATTTTCTATCTCTTCCTGTTTGAGGTTTGATAGTGTATGGGTGTCTAGGAATTTGCCTGTTTCTTCCAGATTGTCCAGTTTGTTGGCCTATAATTTTTCATAGTATTCTCTTATAATTGTATTTGTGTTCTTGCTTGTGATCTCTCCTCTTTAGCTGATTTTTATCTATGTGGGTCCTCACTTATCTTTTTGAGAAGTCTGGCTAGGAAGTTATAAATTTTGTTTATTCTTTCAAAAAACCAGCTTAGTTTCATTGATAAATTCTACTGTTTTTATGGATATTTTATTGTTTATTTCTAATCTTTATTATTTCCCTTCTGCTGGCTTTGGGCTTTATTTGCTGCTCCTTTTCTAGCTCCATTACATGTAAGGTAGGGTTGTGTATTTGGGACCTTTCTTGCGTCTTCAGGTAGGCCTGTTTGGCAATCTATTTTCCTCTTAGGATGGCCTTCGTTACAACCCGAAGGGTTTGGACTGTCATGTTTTCATTTTCATTTGCTTCCATATATTTTTAAATTTCTTGTCTAATTTTTTGGTTCACCCATTCATTCTTCAGTAGGATAGTCTTTAACATTCATATATTTGAAGGTTTTCCAACTTTTTCCTTGTTGTTGATTTCAAGTTTCATAGCACTGAGATCAGAAAATATGCATGGTATGATCTTAATCTTTTTGTACCTGTTGAGGGCTGATTTGTGACCTGATATGTGGTCTATTCTGGAGAATGTTCCATGTGCACTCACCATATAGAAAAAGCCTGCAGCTAATATCATCCTCAACAGGGAAAAAAATGAGAGCTTTACCCTTAAGATTGGAAACACGACAGGGATGTCCACTCTCACGACTGTTGTCCAACATAGTACTGGAAGTCCTAGCCACAGCAATCAGACAACAAAATGAAATAAAACACATCCAAAACGGCAAGAAAGCCAAAGTAATGTTGAAAAAGAAACCCAAAGAAGGAGGCATCACAATCGCAGACTTTAGCCTCTACTACAAAGCTGTAATCATCAAGACAGTATGGTATTGTCACAAAAACAGACATAGACCAATGGAATAGAACAGAGAACCCAGAAATGGACCTACAGATATATTGCCAAGTAATCTTCAACAAAACAGGAAAGAGTACCTAATGGGAAAAAGAAAGTCTCTTTAGCAAACGATGCTGGGAGAACTGGACAGCAACATGCAGAAGAATGAAAGTGGACCACTTTTCTACACCATAAACAAAAATAAATTCAAAATGGATGAAAGACCTAAATGTGAGACAGGAAACCATCAAATCCTAGAGGAGAAAGCACGCAACAACCTCTTTGACCTCAGCCACGGCAATTTCTTGTTTAGCACATCTCCAAAGGCAAGGGAATTAAAAGCAAAAATGAACTATTGGAACCTCATCAAGATAAAAAGCTTCTGCACAGCAAAGGAAACAATCAACCAAAAAGAGAGCCCAGACAAGCAACAGAAAGAAGACATTTGCAAATGACATATCAGATAAAGGGTTAGCATCCAAAATCTATAAAGAACTTACCAAACTCAACACCCCAAAACCAAATAATCCAGTGAAAAAATGGGCAGAAGACATGAATAGACACCCTTCCAAAGAAGATATCCAGATGGCTAACAGAAACATGAAAAGGTGCTCAATATTGCTCATCATCAGGGAACTATAAATCAAAACCACATTGAAATACCACCTCACACTGGTCAGAACAGCTGAAATTAACAACTCAGGAAACAACAGATTTTGGCGAGGATGTGGACAAAGAGGAACCAGAACTTTCTTGCACTGTTGGTAGGAATGCAAACTGGTGCAGCCATCCTGGAAAACAGTGTGGACGTTCCTCAAAAAATTAAAAATAGAATTACCCTATGACCCAGCAATTG
>NW_024413376.1:0-1545 GCF_014898765.1 Herpailurus yagouaroundi | reverse complement strand
TTTAAAGCGTTTTTCAGCTCCTCGTGACTGTTCCTTAGTCCCTTGATCTCTGTAGCAAGAGATTCTCTGCTGTCAGCTATACTGTTTTCAAGTCAGCGATTAATTTTATGACTATTATTCTAAATTCACTTTCTGTTATATTATTTAAATCCTTTTTGATCAGCTCATTAGCTGTTGTTATTTCCTGGAGATTCTTCTGAGGGGAATTCTTCCGCTTGGTCATTTTGGATAGTCCCTGGTGTGGTGAGGACCTGCAGGGCACTTCCCCTGTGCTGTGGTGTATAACTGGAGTTGGTGGGCGGAGCCTCAGTCAGACCTGATGTCTGCCCCCAGCCCACCGCTGGGGCCACAGTCAGACTGGTGTGTGCCTTCTCGTCCCCTCTTCTAGGGGCGGGATTCACTGTGGGGTGGGGTGGCCTGTCTGGGCTACTTGCACACTGCCAGGCTTGTGATGCTGGGGATCTGGTGTCTTAGCTGGGGTGGGTAGGCAAGGTGCACGGGGGCAGGAGGGGCAGGCTTAGCTTGCTTCTCCTTAGGTGATCCACTTCAGGAGGGGCCCTGTGGCAGCAGGAGGGAGTCAGATCCGCTGCCGGAGGTTTGGCTCCGCAGAAGCGCAGAGTTGGGTGTTTGCGAGGAGCGAGCAAGTTCCCTGGCAGGAACTGGTTCTCTTTGGGATTTTGGCTGGGGGATGGGCGGGGGAGATGGCGCTGGCGAGCGCCTTTGTTCCCCACCAAACTGAGCTCTGTCGTCCGGGGGCTCAGCAGCTTTCCTTCCCTTTGTCCTCCAGCCTTCCCGCTTTCTGAGCAGAGCTGTTAACTTATGACCCCCCAGCCGCTAATTCGCGCTTGCTGTTGGAACACAGTCCTACAGGCCCCTCTGCTTTTTGCAAGCCAGACTCGGGGGCTCTGCTTGGCCGGCGAGCTGCCCGTCCGCCCCGGCTCCCTCCCGCCAGTCTGTGGAGCGCGCACCGCCTTGCCGCCCTTCCTACCCTCTTCCATGGGCCTCTCGTCTGCGCTTGGCTCCGGCGACTCCGTTCTGCTAATCCTCTGGCGGTTTTCTGGGTTATTTAGGCAAGTGTGGGAGGCATCTAAGTGATCAGCAGGACGCGCGGTGAGCCCAGCGTCCTCCTACGCCGCCATCTTCCCTCCTCTCCCAATTACACCACATTTCAACAGATTGAACCTCAATGTCCTTCATCAGTGGCATGAAACCTACAGTATCAATTTGAATAGTAAACATGTGCATACATTATAAATGAGTCTAATGCTTTAGAATGTGATCTTTAGATAATCATTCAAGTTGGTCATATTTTTCTTCCTACCATTTCTTTTTCACTATGTATTGAAATATAAGATATATGAAAGGAAATACTAGCATATTAACCAAGTCATTCATGGAACGAAATTATCCATCTTATACAAATGTTGCTCTACATAATTCTAATGTTTCAAGGATGCAAAATATTCATCACCATACATAGAATGTTTAATTTACATTCCCTTTTCCAAACCAGATTAAAACTATTTCAATGATAGTAGCCCAACA
>NW_024413375.1:0-1704 GCF_014898765.1 Herpailurus yagouaroundi | reverse complement strand
ATCCAATTTCTGCCCCAGAGTCCAGGCTTTTTGCAGTGCCCTGCTCACGTGGAGACCTCCTGGCCTGGGGCAGTCTTAGAATAGAGGGAAATAAGTCATTGTGGGGAGTATTTATAAACCTAACAGAGAGATTTCCAGTTTGGAATGGGGATGCAACCAGGTCTGTAAACCTATTTTCTAATGCAGGAACCATAATTGGTGAAAAAGTATTATATTTATTAGAAGTTGTCCTAATGTCATAGAGATAATGAAGCAGTATTTTTTCAAGAATCTAATAAACCTTGGTAAGAACAGGAAGAGTCTATGGCATTTCACCATGACTTGTTCCCATCCCATCCCTGTCCACTTCCAGCTCAGTGTGATAGAAGCTCTATTCTGTGTGACAGGGAACTCAATCTTCTAATTTTGAACTACAGTTGGATCATGGTACGTTAAGGTGCTAGAATCTCATCCCTACCCTCTAGTTCTGTGTTGTAAAAGCTTTGTTCCAGACTGGTGGGGCCAAGAGGACTGGAAAGACTTTTCTACCACCCAACTTCTCCTAGTGTGGTTGGCCAAGAATATTGTGTCACTGTTTACCTCTCTGCCTCAGCTCCCTCATAAGGTGCAGCTTCCATGCTAGGTTAAAACAAGATGAGAAATGCAGTAGTTATTATTGTTTCTAGCACCCTATTCACAGAGTAGGGGTGCCACTCTGGAAAATGTTGGTTGCTATCCCCACCTCCAGGTTAAGTGCAGTGAAGCAGAAATTCTTCCCAGAGGAAAAGCAGAATAAAGAATGGAGAACACTTTAATTCTCCCTAAATGGACTAAATTATTTGGAAAAGAAAGTGGAAAAGTTCTTCTCTGAAGGTACTGTCAGAAACAATGAAGTTCTCTATGATTCTAGGAGCAACTCAAGAGTGGTAGACCAGCTAGAAATTTAACAGAAAAAACCCACGGAAAGAAATAAGAAGTACTATTCTAGGGTTTAAGCAAACCTCAAAGACTGATAACACCCTACCCTGGCAATGGAGTACAAAGTTAATTGGAACAGATTGTGGAACAATTTGTGCCCACAGGCATCATTAAAAACACAATAGTGGAATTAAGTAACAATTAATGGAGGCTAATAGCTGGGAGTGATACCACTGGAGACAGATTAGCCAGAAGCTAGATGGGGATCTCAGTGAAAGAATGCAAGGGTCAGATAAAACCACAGTTGGTGGTGATGCTGTGTATATGTCCAAGGCTGTAACTTCTGAGGAACAACATAAAGGCCATATGCTTCAAGGAATATACTTCATCAAACAAGCTCAGAAAAGTCAGTAACAGTATCCAGAATTGCTACAATATATTATCTGAAATATGTCCAGCTTTCAAAAAAAATTATTAAACATGCAAAAACCAGGAAAGTATAATCCATAAACAGGGGGGGAAAGCAGGCAACAGAAACTGTCTTGAGGAGGCCAGATGTTGGTATTAGAAGAAAAGCAGCTAGTACAAATATGTTCAAAGAACTCAAGGAAATCATGCTTAAAGAATTAAAACAATGCATAATGACAATGTCTCATCACATAGAGAATATCAATAAAGAAAAACCAATTAAAAAAAACTAAATGGGAGGACAGGGGAAGATGGCTGCGTAGGAGGACGCTGGGCTCACCGCGCATCCTGCTGATCACTTAGATTCCACCTACACCTGCCTAAATAACCCAGAAAACC
>NW_024413374.1:0-11154 GCF_014898765.1 Herpailurus yagouaroundi | reverse complement strand
GTGCCTTCTCTTCCCCTCTCCTAGGGGCGGGATTCACTGTGGGGTGGGGTGGCCTGTCTGGGCTACTTGCACACTGCCAGGCTTGTGATGCTGGGGATGTGGTGTATTAGCTGGGGTGGGTAGGCAAGGTGCACAGGGGCAGGAGGGTCAGGCTTAGCTTGCTTCTCCTTAGATGATCCACTTCAGGAGGGGCCCTGTGGCAGCGGGAGGGAGTCAGATCCGCTGCCGGAGGTTTGGCTCCACAGAAGCGCAGAGTTGGGTGTTTGCGCGGAGCGAGCAAGTTCCCTGGCAGGAACTGGTTCTCTTTGGGATTTTGGCTGGGGGATGGGCGGGGGAGATGGCGCTGGCGAGCGCCTTTGTTCCCCACAAAACTGAGCTCTGTCTTCCGGGGGCTCAGCAGCTCTCCCTCCCTTTGTCCTCCAGCCTTCCCGCTTTCTGAGCAGAGCTGTTAACTTATGACCTCCCAGATGCAAAGTCGCGCTTGCTGTCGGAACACAGTCCGTCAGGCCCCTCCACTTTTGCAAGCCAGACTCGGGGGCTCTGCTTGGCTGGCGAGCTGCCCCTCCGCCCCGGCTCCCTCCCGCCAGTCTGTGGAGCGCGCACTGCCTCGCCGCCCTTCCTACCCTCTTCTGTGGGCCTCTCGTCTGCGCTTGGCTCAGGCGACTCTGTTCTGCTAATCCTCTGGCGGTTTTCTGGGTTATTTAGGCAGGTGTAGGTGGAATCTAAGTGATCAGCAGGACGTGCAGTGAGCCCAGCGTCCTCCTACGCTGCCATCTTCCCTCTCGACACCATCATTTTAAATGGCTGTATCATGGTCCTGCTGCCGGAGGAAGTGGATCCTCACTGTCTGAAGAGGTGTCCCATTCAGGGCTCTTAATGTCAAAGTAGAGATGACACATGCTTACATGGATTAATTGTACAAATATCCAACCACTGTCTTTGGTCTAGAAGCAGACACCTCACCACTGGAATCAAAGGTGATGGCAGCTGAAATCATGGCAACAATCACCCTCCAGTAAGAGAGCTGAGGCCCCTCTCACTACTGAAACATGAGTGCCCTTATCTCTAATGCCCAACAAGGGGTCTAGTTTCAGGAGTTTGGTTAAGTATTTTTCCTGGTTTGATGGGTGAGAAATTATACCAAATCCATTGTACTATGTTCATTTTTCTAATGATGAGTGAAGCTGGACGTTCATCATTTACAGCCATTTCCAAAATGTATCCACTGTTGTCCGTTCAGGGTGAGCCTGCTGAACACACTCTCCTGGACTTCCCCAGGTGACAAAGACAGTGATCCATGTCCAGTCAGTAAACTTCACTCCTTGTGAAACCACTCAGCTGTTAGTGACTCCCTTCTAGCCAACAGGACACAGATGGCATGATGGGAGGTCAGTTTCAAGACTTCATGACACAAATTCTGCCATGTTCTTCTTACTTAGTCCTGTGTTTGCTCCATCTCTCTCTTTGTCTCTCTAGTCCTGTCTCTCTCTCCCTCTCCTCTCTGTCCTCAATTGCTTTCTCTGTCTGTCCTATACCCCTGGAAATGGGGAATCAAGCACTTATGTTCAGAACTACTGTATGAGACTCCTATATAGGAGAAAAAGATACAAGTTCCCATGTCAGAAGGTTGAAACCTGCTCTCAGTTCAAACTGAATTCTGACATTGCTCATGTGTGTGAGCTTGGGTTAAATTATAACCCTGTTGAGTCTCCATTGGGACCACAGCCCTGGCTTCATAGAGACTTTGAGGCAGTGTCATGCAGCTATGCTGTGCCTGGATTACTCTCCCACAAAAGTTGGGAGCTATTAAATATTTGCAGTTTTAAGATTCAAGGTATTTGGATAATGTCGTCAGGGAGGAATGCACAACTAACAGTCTACTAGTTCCCAGCTCTGGTCTATCCTTTGGCTCCTTCCTTCCTCTCACCTCCCAGGATCCCACCACCACATTTTCCACTTTTCTAATGTTTCTAATGGACTAACTCAATTCTTTCTCATTTTCTCTACACCAGCAATATCTTATCCCTGACATACTGCAGGCATGTGCAGTGTTGTTCCCTCTTGTCATTGTGGCCCATGAAAATGTCACCTCAGTGAGGCCTGTCATACCCTCCAGGGACTCCCAAGCCCGTCCTAACAGCACACTCATTCTTTTCACAATTATAGTTCTTGCCTTTTTTTCACATTTCTTGTCATTCATACTTTTGCTCATTTCCCCTCCAGCTTGTGAAGACCTCGCAGGCAGGGTACACTTTGTCATTAGAAGCTTTGCACTTAGACCTACCAGATCCCCAACACAAAGTGAGTGCTAGGAGAAGTTACTGAATAAATAATAGAAGGACCATGGAGCACTCCATCTAGATTTTGACCAGCTTACTCTGTGGGGTAACTACTAGTAATGGGAGATTCCTGATGTATCTGAGGCAGGTGAAATCCAGAATGTCCATGGCATAACCTTTCCCTGGTCCAGATCCTCCAGCAAAACTCAGTGGGCATCACTGACACAGGATTCTGCCTGTTTTTGATGTCCAGCACTAGCACTGGAGCCAGAGTCATGAAGACCCCCAAACAAAATCAGCATCTTTATGTGGCTGACATGAAAGAAGTCACCTTTTAAGGTTACAGGGTAATGCTCAGGATCTACAGTCTCCAGGGCTGTGCAAGAGATCTCAGGCTTCTACCATTCCACTTTCTCTGTCCATCTGCAGTGTATACTCTACTCATGAGGCCTCCTCATGTCACCTGGATAATGAGCCCCTTATTTCCAAATGAAGACCATGGGGATCCAACAAGGACTGCTATTGTGCTTGAACTGTAGACTCAGTGTAAAGCACTCTGACATGCCCTTCCCTATCCTGCGTCTTAGCCAACCCAAGGTTCCAAGACTCTCTGAGCTCTTAAAGGCTTCCAGCAAGTATAAAACATTTCTGTATTAAATTGGAACACAGTGATCCATCAAGGAAAGCCAAGGCCAATTGACCCATTATGATTATACAGAAGTCTGGAGAAACCCACAGGTAAAAAACACTCTACAGGAGAACACTGAACCCTTTTCCTTGTAGTTATTGTCTAACCTATGAGGAATTAGCTCATCATATTTCCAGATTCCTACAGAGTGCACTGCAGTACTTGGTCCTTTCTTCCGCAGTCTGGGCCAAGGATGGCCCTGGGTCCAGCAGAAACCTACCAAATTCAGGAATTCCTTGCCCATATTTGGGCCTTTGAGCATGCAGCTAAGAAAATGGATGTGGCTGCCCCATGGCAGAGCTCGCTCTCACCTCTTTCCTCTTTCTGTCTTGTCACTTCCCCAGAACCTGCTTTTTCTTGAACACAACATCAGTATGTGTGTGCCAGTATATATGTGGGGAATGGAGAGTAAAATGACTGCACATGGAGAGCAAGTGGGCATGATTCTTCCCAGAATATTAGGCTCTCTCATTTCTAAAGCAAACATGATGGGAGGGATTGGAGCCATGTCCTACAAAGGCAGAGCCCAGCCTTATCCTCTGGACTCTTCCCACCTCTTGTCATCTGGGCCAGTCCTACTCTTAATCAGATCAGCCACCCCACGGTACAATGAGAGCTTGGATACAGAACTACAAAAGCCAATCCTCCAGAGTATGTGATGTCAGGCTCCATTAACACTGGACAGGGCATCAGGTGGGGAGTGTTCAGCCACACCTGTACACCAAGCGTACCTGTTTGCTAAAACAGGGCTAAAAACCTGCATAAAACAGGCAACTGTTTGGAGCCAATGAGGAAAAATCATGTCTGTGTCCACCACCAGGTATGCAGGACATCACTAAGCCAGCAGTGCATGAGTGAGCTCCCTGCCTTAAGAGGCATGGTAATGCAGCAAAGGCTCTGCTCAAAAAGTGGGTATTGAGCAACCACCCCACCCCACTACCACCTACTGTTCCCAGAAGAGAAGGCATAGATATCAACCAGGCAGAAGCACTATATCTCAGAATCATAGAATCTACTTCCACACTTACCTCTGCTGCCAGGAGTACAGAGATCTGTCCTTCAGGAAGACATAGATCCTTTCCAAAGTCACACAGTGCTCCAATGGTAAAGTTCTTGCTTTGGTTAAGGGTGAGACTTGGGCACCTGAAATAGATGTCAAAGTAACAGTGGCACAAACAGAAGACAAATGTGTTTCTTCATATAAATGGATCCTGGGTGTGGCTAGTCTATAACTGATGATGGCTTGCCCACCATGGGAGATCACATATCATTGATCTCCCTGCTCTAACATGTCAGTATAGGATTTCCTTTTTTAAAACTAAAAAAAAATCAGAATCTATACTAAATGCATTCTGGTGTGGCTAGAACAGCCAGTCATTTACATAACAATTAATTGGTCCAGAAAAACATTCCTTCATTATAAAATAAATTCAGATAAACTAGAACTGGTATGTTAAGCTATGCTTTTTTTTAATTGATCAAAGAATTGAAGTGTTTTATTATTTTTCCCTGGAAACACTTTATCCCAAGACATCCTATGTTCGTATATGTCTGATTTCAATGTTTATTAAGCACAGCACCAAAACAAAATTGTTTCTGTGCAGGACCTAAATTCTCCAAGATAAAATGGCTTAGGATAGCAGGATCAAAATGGGGTTGTAAAAATAACAAGATCAAATCATCTTCTCATTTTTGCCCCAGTTTTATGTCAAGTTTTTAATGTAATACTCATTAGTTAACATACAGTGTGATACTGGTTTCAGGATTAGAATTCAAGGATTCATCACTGACAGACAACATACAGTGTTCGTCATAACAAGTGCCCACCTCAATACCCATCACCCATCTATCCCATCCCCCACCCACCCAGAAAAAGAAATCAATTAGTGGATCCCATTGACAATTACACCAAAGATACTTTGTAAGATACTTAGAAATCCACCTGACCAAAGAGGTATAAGATATGCACTCGGAAAACTTATGAAGGAAAAGGAAGATGATACAAAGAAATGAGAAAACATTCCATGTTCATGGTTTGGAAGTACAAGCATTGTTACAATGTCTATACTACTCAAAGCAATCTACACAGTTAATGCAATCCTTATCAACATACCACCAGCATCTTTCACACAGGTACAACCAACAATCCTAAAATTTTTGTGGAATCACAAAAGACCCTGAAGAGCCAAAGTAATCCTGAAAAAGAAAAGCAAAGCTGGAGGCTTCATTGTGGAACATATTTCAAAGAGCACTAAAAGACAACAGAACAAGAAAAACAAAAGCCTGATGATTTTTGGTGACTGACTCAGGATTCCAAGTACGCTTGTTTTTATTTTGTCTTTATGCTGAAAGTCCATCAGTAATGCCATAAAATAAACTGCTGCTCAAACATTTAGAATAAATTAAGAAAAAATGAGAGCAGAATGTGATATCATGAAGCTTCAATATTTCTTTATGACATTTTCTAATCAGAAGTGTTTCAAAATATTCAAACTCACCATTCCCAGGTGATAGGTAGTAGAATTTGACAAAATTCAGCAGCCACAAATGACAGACTGCCTTTCATGTGAATTTAGATATTTCTATACTTGTGTCAGATATCAGTTACCCATTTGGAGATCACATAGAATTACACAAAGCTGAACCTCTGGAAGGCTCCCCCCTTTAGTCCAATATGTTATATTAATGTCTATATAGCCGAAGACATAAAACAAAGAGTGATGTGTCCCTGTGTGTTTAATGCAATCCAAAGAAAGGCATCACGCTGCAAAGCAATAAGGTTAGATGTGAAAGAGAGTAGAGAATATAAATCCCAAATGCACTTCAATGCAGATGATTCTGGAAAGAGCCCACCTCACTTCAGGGGCAAGAAGAGACTGAGATCAGGGATCAGAGTCAGGAGCAACTGGTCTGTCCTCAGACAGTGACAACAAACTCTAGGCAAGCTCCCACTCTGGTGGTGTACTGCCACACAGCAATTAGTTTTTGATGTTGTGGAAGAATGGTTCTTCTTCTGGTACTGAGAACTCAGTGCTTGGCAGGATTGTGTTTGCCCAGATGGTCACTCCCTGCTCTCTACCCACCCCCTGGAGTGCTTGAACTTCCTTCATTCTGAGATACTAACAGCTTGTCCATGAAAAGTCCATACCTTGAAGAGGTAAGGATAGAAAAAAGTACACCGAATAACTAAAAGACTAGAGCCCATTTCCACAGACTTGGGTGTGAGCCAGGAGCCAGACAAGAGCCTCCAAACCACCACTGTTCTATCACTGAAGGAAAGGAATGGAAAAGAGTAGCAGCTCTTTTGCACGCAGGGCTCCTACGTGTAGCTATAGGATACTCCCCTTTGATCTGGCCCACTTATGTTAGTAATGACACCAACCTTGCCTCAGGAAAAGTGCTAGTGCCCTCATGTGAAGCTTGATACCATTTTCATCTGAGATGAAGACATTTGGCCCTTGGTGCATCCCTTCAGATTCCCTTGCTCTTTCATTAATGAGGATTTCATTAGGGGACATTCACAGACATCATCTGGGAGCATTTTCTGATTTTAATCATAGAGTTGTGACTAGTTCTCAGTAATCTGGAATAGTCTTGGCAACAGGAGTCCATGGGAGTCTTCTGCAAGACAAACCTTTGCAAAAAGAGGCACAGGGCCTTTGAAACTGTTCGGCAGAAGAGATTTGCATGTGTACAGGGTCAGATGATGTTGGGAAGGATCTGATCTCCTTTCTGGGTCAAGTGCCTAGGGTCAAATTCAGGAGCTACAGGGCTGTCCCTCAAACAGCACCCAGTCCTTCCTGCGGAGCCTGCACTCACACTGTGTGTCATCACATAGCAGGTATTTTTGGATATCGAAAAGGAAAGGTTGACCTCCTGCCAGTAATAACTCTGTGTTTGGCAGGATTCTGTTCGCACATGACCATTGCCCTTCTCTCTGTCCACCCTTTTCAGGAAAGCCTGAGCTATCTACCTCCTGAGACACTCAGGCTTAATGCATGTAAACTCCATTCACCGAGCAGGTTAGGGAACAAAAATACACAAAGACTGAAATACCAGAGCCTGAATCTGCAGGCTTTCCAGGAGCAAGAGCCTACCTTGTGAGTCACAACTGTGTCTTTCCACAGATAGGCAGAACTTGACCCTGGTGATGGTTTGACACATTCCAGACCTCATTGAAGTTGGGGTGCATGACTTTTGCCTACATAACTCCCTGGTGTAGCCAGTGGACGTTCCACTTCTCTTCAGGCCACATTCTTACTCCTTGGATACCAAACATGCCAGGGAATTGTGCTCATAACATTATCTATGGCTTCATCTTATTTTCATCTGAGATTAATAATTTTAGCCCTCATTGTATCCATTTTCAATTCCCTTACACTTATCCTTACCATGTGTTCACTGTCAGACATTCCATGCCAGAGTCTGGCAGCAGTTTTCTCCAATTTTAATTGTGGAGTCATGCCAAATTCCCATAAGTTTCGAGTAGTTTTGGGAACAGGTGCCCCTGTGGTGTCTGCTAGATGTACCTTGGTAACAGGAGGTACTGGGGACTTGAATGTGTTAAGCACAGGAGGATTGTTTGTGGTTAGGGGCAGGTGACATTCGGAGATAGTTGGCCTCACCTCTGGGGTAAAAGCTGAAGGAGATGTGGCCTTCAGGGCCACAGTCAGAAGGAAAAAAAGCCACACAGATTGAGCTGATTAACTCTCAGCAAGCAAACATGGGGATTGTTTTCTACCCCCAGAACAACTAATTTCTGGTATCAAGGGGAAAATGTTTCCTCCCACAAACTTGGGGCATTGAAAGTCTTAGGTTTGCACAGTGACTATTACTGGGATCTGTGCCCCTGCTATAGACTGCCTGAAAATCCTGCTTTCTAAGCCTCTAAGTGTTCCCACACACCCACTCTAATTCCACAGCAGGTGAACGTGAAAGAAACTACTCAAAACCCTAAAACTCACAACACAGTCCCAAAGACTTGGGCATCAGCCCATATTGAGACCCTGCCCTCCAAATCATACTGATTTTACCTGCTGGCAGGAAAAGCTTCAAAGCTGGCAAGTGTCCTAGCCCTCCTACACTATTTGAGTTCAAATGTAGGGTTTTGATGCTACTTTAGGACTCCCAAGGGTAGGTAAAACATGTTCCATTTCTCTATAGTGCACAGGTTTTCCCTAGTCCTAAAACATCAAGCTTTCCTGGGAATTGTGCCAGTCAATTCATTCACAGTGTTGTTCCACTATCATCTGAGACAAAAAATTTGGACCAATGTTCATCCTTTCAATTCCCTTGATCTTTTTCTAACCAGGGTTTCCTGTGAGGGACTGAGTGCCCGAGCCTGGAAGTATTTCTATCCGATTTTAATTGTGGAGTCCTGCTAAGTTTCCCTAAATCCAGGATAACTGGAGCAATGGTTTCTCCATGGGCTCACCTGTGAGACCTATCTTGGCAAGAGAAGGTAAGCGGCCTTGGAAAGGGGCAAGTGTTATTGGGCGGGAGCCATCCTTACTTGTGTGCAATGGGAGATGGAGATCAGAGGTCCGAGTCAGGAACCATGTGGCTTTGACTCAGAGAGTGCCCAGCATTCACAAGCAGCTAACACCTGGCAATTACTAAGGACATATTTCCCTCCTTTACTGAGACCTCTGTGCTTGGCAGGCTTCTGTTGGCCTGAGGGGGGTTGGTTACCCTGATCCCACTGGCCCCTGTGATGTTTCTGCATTCTGAGAAGATCAAAGTTTCATCACGACCACTGTTCTTCCCCAGATGGTCAGGGCAGAGAGTCCATTCAAGGACTCTGTGACCAGAACCCAATTCCACAGACATGGCTGCCAGCCAGCACAAAGAAGCCAACATTCAGAAGGCCAGAAGAAGGTGTTTCCTTCTTATTCTCAGGACAAGTTGCCTAGGAAATGGTGCCCATGTCAGCAGTCACAGCTTCATTTAATTTACACCAGAGATGAACAACTTTGGCCCTCAGTGTGTTTCTTCTGTTTTATTGCTGTTGTTGTTCTTACTAATGTGAAGAAAGCCTATTGACATATCATGGGCTTGGGCAAGGAAAAGTTTACAAGGAGACATCCATATGATAAGGACTCACAGATTACTGGAGACCTAGCTATTGTGAAGCTAAACTGGCTTTTCCCTTTAGCAAAACATTTACATTAAGGCAGAAGGGAGTTCCTGGAGAAACTTTTGACTCTTCCAGCCTCAAGTATTTGTCAGTGGGCTGCAGGGGACAAGGAAATGAAGTTGTAATTGTTTTTAAATGTTCATTATGAGAGAGAGAGAGAGAGAGAGAGAGAGAGAGAATTTGCTCTAGGAGAGGGGCAGACAGAGAGGGAGACACAGAATCTGAAGCAGGTTCCAGACTCTGAGCTGTCAGCACAGAGCCCCTATGGACCTGCAACCCAGAAACTGTGAGATCCTGACCTAAGTCCGAGGCTTAAGGGACTCAGGCACCCAAGCACCCCAGGAAATTCAGTTTTATATACCATTTCCCTCTTGCCTTTGTTTCTCACATAACTATGGAGGGCAGGGTGATGTTGGGGCTCCAGAAAGCTGAGTCTATAGGTTTCTGAAGATTAGTACCCTACCTTTCTGTTGTTATTTACTAAGATACTTGTCACTTTAACCGAATGTTTTCTGTCATTTCCTTTGCCCTTGTGCAGCCAGGAGTGCCTGAGCAATGTCACATGAATTCCATCTAGGGGCGGTCAGGTAATGCTAGCTTGTGTTTGGCTCTCAGGTTTCCTCTGCTACCTCATGAAGCAGATGGATAATTCCCATTTACCCAGCCCACGTGTGTTTGTTCCTTCAGAAAACAGCAAGCTTGGCAGGAGATTGTGCTATTCTCTTTATTCCCAGAATGATCCCATTCTCATCTGAAATGAAGATCTTTGGCTTTTTGTGTATCCAGTCCCATCCCCTTGCTCACTTTTTTAAGTAAGACCCCACTGTGGGGAATTCAAGACCATACCTAAGATCAATGTCCCCTCCTTTTAATAATTGGGGAGCCTGGCCAAGTCATCCTGACTCTGGCATAGTTTGGGAAAAAAACTCTTGGGACTTGCCTTTTAGAAATATTTTGACAAGAAAAAGACATAGGGCACTTGAAGGTGCCAGACAAAATGTTGGTGTTAGACAAACCCAGAGAAATGGGAGGAAGAATCCTCAATTGTGTGGAGAATAGCAACAGAGCTCGTCAGTTTCTTCTCAGTTTTACCCTATTCTCTGCTGAAATGAAGACCTTTGACCCATACTGTTTCCATTATGATCCCCTAGCTCTTTTTCTAAGGAGGTCTTGAGTTACATTGAATATGGTAGGGTTTTCACTCACACAGCGAATGCCCAGGGATTGGTGGCCAGCTCCTACTCCATTCCTATGCTAGCCTAGAGCAATCAGCTTCTGATATCCCCAAAGAATAATGAACTACCTGTGACTGACCTTGTGGGGCTTGGCATTGATGTTTACCCAGGTTGCCTCCCTCCCTTGGCTGCTTGAGATGCCTTCATATGGAAAAGCAAATGGTTCCCAGGGGCCATTTAGCATCCAGAACTGGCCAGGGTGTTGCCTGTTCAAGGAATACTTCCGCAGAGCCTGATTCAAAACACACAAATGTCAAAACCCATTACACCAAAACCACTGGTGACAATCCACCGTAGGTCATGCACCAAATCCACTCAGTGCCAGAAGTTTCTCATCCCTTTCTGAAGTCACAAAGGAAGAATTCTTGCAAAACTGGTTGCCAGGGTAGCCAATGGAGGAATCCTTTGCCCCGGCCAAGAGCTTTTTTTCATTCCCAAGACAGCCAGCTTGCCAAAATAGTGTGCTGGTCACTACATTCTCAGATTTATTCCATTCTCATTTGATAAGGAGAACTTTGGCTCTCCATGTATCCATTTCTATCATGTTGCCCTTTTCCAAACCAGGTCTTCCCTTTGAGGAATTCATGACCAGTATCCAAGAGAGATCTCCTCCACTTTTTTTTTATTTATATATGAAATTTATTGTCAAATTGGTTTCCATACAACACCCAGTGCTCATCCCAAAAGGTGCCCTCCTCAATACCCATCACCCACCCTCTCCTCCCTCCCACCCCCCATCAACCCTCAGTTTGCTCTCAGTTCTCAACAGTCTCTTATGCTTTGGCTCTCTCCCACTCTAACCTCTTTTTTTTTTTT
>NW_024413373.1:0-1229 GCF_014898765.1 Herpailurus yagouaroundi | reverse complement strand
CATTGGCATTTACCAGACTTTTATAAAATGGGTATATTCTTTTTTGCTAGATGCTTTCATTCAGCATAATTATTTTGAGATTCATCCACGTAGCATGTATCAGCAGTTCATTCTTATTTATTACTGGCATAGCACTCCATTTTACTGATACACTGCAGTTTATCTACTTACCTGGTGAGGCTCGTTAGGCTATTTCCAGTTTGGGGCTCTTATAAAT
This sequence comes from Herpailurus yagouaroundi, assembly GCF_014898765.1. Taxonomy (NCBI): domain Eukaryota; kingdom Metazoa; phylum Chordata; class Mammalia; order Carnivora; family Felidae; genus Herpailurus; species Herpailurus yagouaroundi. The sequence continues at coordinate 1,012 of NW_024413373.1, read as the reverse complement.
AAAGCTGTTATGAACAGTTGTGTACAATTCATTGTATGAATATATGCTTTTCCTTTCTCTTGAGTAGTTACCAAAGATTGGCTGGTTCACATGGTAGGTGTATGTTTAACTTTTTAAGAAACTGCCAACTGGTTTCCAGAGTGGCCACACCATTTTACATTTCCACCAGCAGTGTATGAAGAGGTCCAATTCTTCCATATCCTTGGGAGTGCTTGGTGTAGTCAGTCTTTTTAATTTTAATCATTCTAATAAGTGTGTAGTAGTATCTCATTGTGGTTTTAATTTATGTTTCCTCACTGATTAATGATGTTGAGCATCTTCTCATGTGCTTATTTGTCATCTGTGTATCTTCTTTTTTTTTTTTTTAATTTTTTTTTCAACGTTTATTTATTTTTGGGACAGAGAGAGACAGAGCATGAACGGGGGAGGGGCAGAGAGAGAGGGAGACACAGAATCGGAAACAGGCTCCAGGCTCCGAGCCATCCACCCAGAGCCTGATGCGGGGCTCGAACTCCCGGACCGCGAGATCGTGACCTGGCTGAAGTCGGACGCTTAACCGACTGCGCCACCCAGGCGCCCCTGTATCTTCTTTATAAAGTGTCTGTACAGATCTTTTGCCCGTTTTTAAAGTTGGATGGGTTTTGGGGGGCGCCTGGGTGGCTCAGTCGGTTAAGCCGCCGACTTCGGCTCAGGTCATGATCTCGCGGTTCGTGAGTTCAAGCCCCGAGTCGGCTCTGTGCTGACAGCTCAGAACCTGGAGACTGTTTTGGATTCTGTGTCTCCCTTTCTCTCTCTGACCCTCCCCTGTTTATGCTCTGTCTCTCTCTGTCTCAAAAATAAATAAACGTTAAAAAAATAAAAATAAAAAAAATAAAGTTGGATGGATTTTTTTGTATTTCTGTTTGTATTCTGGATACATGTCCTTTATGAGATATATACTTAGCAAATATTTTCTCCGAGTCTTATACTGAGCACATTTTTCTCTGAGTGTCTTCATTTTCTTAAGTGTCTT
>NW_024413372.1:0-1367 GCF_014898765.1 Herpailurus yagouaroundi | reverse complement strand
GCTTTCTATTTCCTCCTGATTGAGTTTTGGAAGAGTGTGGGTGTTCAGGAATTTGTCCATTTCTTCCAGGTTGTCCAATTTGTTGCCATATAATTTTTCATAGTATTCCCTGATAATTGTTTGTATCTCTGAGGGATTGGTTGTAATCATTCCATTTTCATTCATGATTTTATCTATTTGGGTCATCTCCCGTTTCTTTTTGAGAAGCCTGGCTAGAGGTTTGTCAATTTTTTTTATTTTTTCAAAAAACCAACTCTTGGTTTCGTTGATCTGCTCTACAGTTTTTTTAGATTCTATATTGTTTATTTCTGCTCTGATCTTTATTATGTCTCTTCTTCTGCTGGGTTTAGGCTGCCTTTGCTGTTCTGCCTCTATTTCCTTTAGGTGTGCTGTTAGATTTTGTATTTGGGATTTTTCTTGTTTCTTGAGATAGGCCTGGATTGCAATGTATTTGCCTCTCAGGACTGCCTTCGCTGCGTACCAAAGCGTTTGGAATGTTGTATTTTCATTTTCGTTTGTTTCCATATATTTTTTAATTTCTTCTCGAATTGCCTGGTTGACCCACTCATTCGTTAGTAGGGTGTTCTTTAACCTCCATGCTTTTGGAGGTTTTCCAGACTTTTTTCTGTGGTTGATTTCAAGCTTCATAGCATTGTGGTCTGAAAGTATGCATGGTATGATTTCAATTCTTGTAAACTTATGAAGGGCTGTTTTGTGACCCAGTATATGATCTCTCTTGGAGAATGTTCCATGTGCACTCGAGAAGAAAAGTCTATTCTGTTGCTTTGGGATGCAGAGTTCTAAATATATCTGTCAAGTCCATCTGATCCAATGTCTCATTCAGGGCCCTTGTTTCTTTATTCACCGTGTGTCAAGATGATCTATCCATTTCTGTAAGTGGGGTGTTAAAGTCCCCTGCAATTACCACATTCTTATCAATAAGGTTGCTTATGTTTATGAATAATTGTTTTATATATTTGGGCGCTCCGGTATTCGGCGCATAGACATTTATCATTGTTAGCTCTTCCTGATGGATAGACCCTGTCACTATTATATAATGTCCTTCTTCATCTCTTGTTACAGCCTTTAATTTAAAGTCTAGTTTGTCTGATAGAAGTATGGCTACTCCAGCTTTCTTTTGGCTTCCAGTAGCATGATAAAGAGTTCTCCATCCCCTCACTCTCAATCTAAAGGTGTCCTCAGGTCTAAAATGAGTCTCTTGTAGACAACAAATAGATGGGTCTTGTGTTTTTATCCATTCTGATACCCTATGTCTTTTGGTTGGCGCATTTAATCCATTTACATTCAGTGTTATTATAGAAAGATATGGGTTTAGAGTCATTGTGATGTCTGTATGTTTTATGCTT
>NW_024413371.1:0-1611 GCF_014898765.1 Herpailurus yagouaroundi | reverse complement strand
CGGCGGGAGGAGGGGATGCGGAGGGCTCTCCGGCGGCGGCGGCGGCGGCGGCGGCAAGCGGGCGAGAAGGGAGGAGCAGCGCGAGCGGCCGGAGCGGCGCAGGGCCCGAGGCGTGCATGGCGCGCCCTGAGCCCGGCTCCCGCGGGCCTCCCCGGAGCGCCCCCGGGCCGCAGCAGCTCTTGGGCGGACCCCTCTCGGCCGGCTGCATCTGAGCCCCGGCCCTCGATCTCTGGATGCCGTACTCCCCGGGAGAAGCCCGCCTGCTTTGGGGCAGAACGGCGGCGGCGCTGCGCCGGATTCCGCCCTCCGCCTGGTCCTTCTGCGCCCGGCCGCGGTGGGCCCGCAGCCGGCGGCGAGGAGCCTAGGGCTTGCGGAGTCGGCGAGGCAGCCCTCCTGGGCCAGCGGGTCCGGGCCAGCCCCGCTCCGTTTGGGGGGAAGGGGGAGGCGAGAGGGGAAGGGCCGCGCCGCAGGAGCCGGTCCTCGCCCCCGCCCCCTGCGCGGACTCGCTGAAAGCTCGGCTCGGCTTTCGCGGGGGCCTCGCTCCCACTCTCTCCGCGGGAGGTGGGGGATGCGGGCGACGGCCCCCCTGGGCTCTAGGACCCACCCCCCAGGGCCCCGGCGCGGTTGCTCCGCCCGCCGCCCCCTCCCCCGTCCTCTCCACCCCCCATCCCACCTCCCCACCCCTCGTAAGAAAATAATGCTGCCTGGCGCCCACACCTCCCAGTCGCTCCTAGTCCGCCGCGAGGAAAGGGTGCCCGCTCGGTCTCCACGCCGGGACCCCAGCCTCGCCGCCCTAGCCGCCGCCTCGCCGCGTGTGCCGCTGGGCCCCGCTTAGGCAGAATCTGCGAACGCCGCGCCCCGGCATTGCCAGCCCCGGAGAGGCGCCGCCCGCAAGGACACCTCTCCGTCCCGCCTCGTCCGCAACTCCGGTCCTCGTCGAGCTCGACGCGAACCAGGAGTCCGGACGTCCCTCTGCGCGCGGCGCAGCCACTCAAGCAGACCCAGCTGCCCCAGCTCGGAGCCAACTCCATCTCGGACCTGGGACTCCAGACACGCGGATTCTCAGCCACTTCTCACCTCGGGGCTGTGCCTGCCTCCCCGCTTGTCCTCCTGCTGCCCTGCTTCTCCGCTCAGGACGGGGGTGCCAAGATGCCCCGCTGCTGCGCAGGGCCCCGGGCCGCCCTCGACGTGTGACCCCAGCCTGGTCCCCCTGCTCGGCCATCCGCCGTCCCCTTGGAGACCCCCGGCCCGGCCCCCGGGGGAGGAGGAAGAAGACGACGAAGCCGAGGGGGGGATGTCCGGCTCCAAAAGCGTAAGCCCCCCGGGCTACGCGGCGCAGACAGCGGCGGCGCCGGCGTCCCGGGGAGGCCCGGAACATCGCTCAGCGTGGGGGGAGGCCGATTCCCGCGCGAATGGCTACCCCCACGCCCCCGGGGGTTCGACCCGCAGCTGCACCAAGAAACCCGGGGGGGCGGTGACCCCGCAGCAGCAGCAGCAGCAGCAGCGCCTGGCTAATCGTTGGCGCAACGACGACGACGACGATCCTCCGCTGAGTGGTGACGACCCTCTGGCCGGGGGCTTCGGCTTCAGCTTCCGCTCCAAATCTGCTTG
>NW_024413370.1:0-1234 GCF_014898765.1 Herpailurus yagouaroundi | reverse complement strand
CCCTGGGCCAGAGGGTCACTATCTCCTGCACTGGAGTTGGTAGTTCCTTGGATTGGTACCAACAAATCCCAGGAATGGCCCCCAAAACCATCATCTATATTAATAGCAACTGACCCTCAGGGGTCCCTGATCGATTCTCCGGCTCCAAGTCTGGCAGCACAGGCACCCTGACCATCACTGGGCTCCAGGCCGAGGACGAGGCTGATTATTACTGCTCATCGTGGTACAGCAGTGGCAGTGCTTACACAGTGGTCCAGGCCTGTGGGGAAGTGAGACAAAAACCTAGTTACTCATCTGTAAAGAGGGAAACACATCAGCAGTTGCCTCCTCAGCTCAGCCTGTGATTCTGCTCATTCCGTGGCTGATGACTTGGGCGCAGGTCCACGCAAGGGCACCTCCCGTGAGTGAGGTTCCTCCTGTCCTTTCTGCCCTCAAAGTCACTCTCAGAAAACCCGATACAAAGAGACTTCATGAAAGTGAAATCTCTTGTTTTATCGGCTGAGGTATTTTACTTCTAGGCCAGATCATATCTATTTTTCCTTCTGATATTAAAATAAATGAAACATTTTTATTTTTCCTCTGAACTCTACCCATGTGGTGCCTGAAAATAAATCAGCCTTATCTGCATCTGGTACTATTATCTCCATGGCAGTGGCTAGTTTCTTCTTATTATCTATTATTTGTGAAAAATGCCAATTTAAAAGTATAAAGTTATGAAGATAAGTTTCAAAACCTTTGTCCATAGGAAAACCCTGCACTTCAATGTTTATAACAACTGATTCCTAATCACTAAAGCCTGAAAGCACCCTAAACTTGGCACATGGATATTTATTCTAGGTTTAAATGTAATCACCCAAACCAGGAACCAACTAAGAGGTCACCTAGGAGGTGCCACTTTTATAAATAATTTCATAATTACATCCAACATTGGAAGGAGCAAAACTCTGCAAACATCTGTAGGTCGCGGGGGTGCTAAACGCTGAAAACGAAAGATTCACGTGAACAGAGTAAAACATTCTGAGCCACAGAATTATTGTATATGATACTAATGACACTTAAATGACACTCTGTCATTGTCTGGCATTGTCTCCCAAACAAACGCAAGCAAATCAGCGCACAACCACCACACATACCCGTGTGCGCACACACACAAACAGGGTGTGTCTAGGGGCTCACGAGCCAACTTAAAGGGCCCCCATGAGGCAAAACTAGAAAGATTTCAACCACAGGAACA
>NW_024413369.1:0-16031 GCF_014898765.1 Herpailurus yagouaroundi | reverse complement strand
ATCCAATTTCTGCCCCAGAGTCCAGGCTTTTTGCAGTGCCCTGCTCAGGTGGAGACATCCTGGCCCAGGATCCTGTCAGTGGGCAGATGTTTATCTTTCTGGTAGTATTTGTGTTTTACACGAGACAGATAGGGTCAGTGGAGGAGGCCAATGAGCCCTCTCCCTGCTGGGTATCTCTGTCCTGAACCTGAATGTCTTTAGGCCTCAACTCCTGTTTCCTGCCCAGGAGTGGTCTTTGTGCTTTGGACTGCATGGGCTTTGGCTAGCTCAGTCTGTCTTCTTCATGCCTTTAAGTGATCAATCTGTAAGTGATCAAGGGCATATTTAACTAGGCTAAACACTTTTTAAAATGTTTATTTATTTATTTTTGAGAGAGAGAGAGAGAGAGAGAGAGAGGGAGAGAGAGAGAAATCACTAGTGGCAGGGGTGGCAGAGAAAGAGAGAGAGAGAGAATCCCAAGCAGGCTCCATGCTGTCAGTGCAGAACCGGCTGTGGGTGCTTGATCCCACGAACTGTGAGATCATGACCTGAGCCGAAACCAAGAGTCAGACGCTTAACTGACTGAGCTACGCAGGCGCCCCAGGCTGAACATTCTCTTTTTCTCTATTAACACTTGCCATCATGTAATATATATTTTCAATATTATGTTGTTTTTCTGTTTCTCTGCCCTGTTATATAAATTCATGAGAGTTGAGATTTTTCTGTGTTTATTGCTTTATCTTTGTGTGTAGAGTAGGCCTGACACCAAGTAGTTACTCACCAATTTTATGCTGAATAATGAATATATTCTTACATATACAGATAAGCTATTTACATAATCATGTATCATGATATCCAAGCTAAATCCAGACTGAAAAAAAGCAGGGTACAGAACAGTATGCATAATATGGTACTTTTTGTGTGGGAGGGCAAAAGAAAAATATATAAAAGAGAAATTTACTTTTGTAAATGCTCAGAAAGTCATTGAGAGGATAAAGAAGAAATTTGACTCAGGGCAGAAGACTTTGATGACTGAAAGAACAGGCATAGTCTACATAGTTTTCATGAAGCATCTCTGCACATTTTGAATTTTGCACCGTTAACATGTATTACTTAGGGGCATGTGGGTGGCTCAGTCAGTTAAGCATCTGATGCTTGATTTTGGCTCAGGTCATGATGTCAGAGTTCGTGAGCTCAAGCCCTGCATCAGGCCCCCCGCTTACAGTGCGAAATCTGCTTGGGATTCCCTCTGTCTCTCTCTCTCTTTCTCTGCCTCTCCCGCGTATTCTTTCTTTCTTAAAATAAATAAACTTTACATGAAAAAACCCCAGGTATTACTTAAATGTTTTCATTAAGAATTTAAAGCTTAGAAGAATTTTACCCTCCCCCCCAATAAAAGCCAACTCATTGGATCATTTCCAATAATCTCAGGTGCTACTGTTTGTCAGATTGCCAGACCCAATTCACATGGGCCTATGTCATGTGATCCCATAATTGCTGTTCTTTTAGGCAATGTATACTTATTTATAAATTATAACTGATAACATGCCCATGTCAAATTGTTATGTTTAAACAGCTAGCTCATATTAGAGGTATATGCCAAACACTTTCAGCTTCAGTAGTTGCAATAGGACCTCATGCTTTCCTACCAAAAGCTTACCAGTCTTTTCCTTTTCTGCAACATGAGGATATGGATGTCTTTGGTGAGATGAACCCTCTAATTCATTGCCTTTGGGAGCACAAATTAGTATGGTTTTTACTGAAGTTGGTGTATCGATATGTACTAAAGCTTAAAAATATTCATCTTCATGAGCATCCACTTGTAGATACCATAAGGAAAATATTAGAAATTTGCATCATATTTTATACATAAGTATATTTGTCATGGTGTTGTCTACAATGGGAAAATATTTTAAATCATATAAATATCCAGCAAGAGGAAAATGGTATTAAAATAAATTTTGGCAAGGCTGTGTGATAGAATATCATGCAGCCATTAAAAACTATGTTTTCTGGGGCGCCTGGGTGGCGCAGTCGGTTAAGCGTCCGACTTCAGCCAGGTCACGATCTCGCGGTCCGTGAGTTCGAGCCCCGCGTCGGGCTCTGGGCTGATGGCTCAGAGCCTGAAGCCTGCTTCGGATTCTGTGACTCCCTCTCTCTCTGCCCCTCCCCCCTTCATGCTCTGTCTCTCTCTGTCCCAAAAATAAATAAACATTGAAAAAAAAATTTTTTTTTAAAAAAAAACTATGTTTTTTGGAAAACTGAATTTAATTTTAATGAAGAATGTTTAAGGACGTGGTTAATTATATGTACCAGATACACGGTCAGGAGCAACTGTAGGAATTATGCAAAACAAAATGTCAGAACAAGCCTGGTAAAGCAGAATGCCAGAGTAAGCCTGAAGAATTATGAAAAATAAGACTTAGAATAAGCTCATTGTAACAAGTGATGTAAACTGAGTATCAGTTCATTATTTGCCAAAAGTAAGATGATGTATAACACCTATGGCTTTAATTCCTTATAAATGCAAATGAAAATCCACTAAACATTGTAGTCACTTGCTTGCTACATGCATGCATTCCAGACATTTGCTTTGTTCCATGACAAAATCTGCTAATTCTATATAAACTGGTGCTTTTCTTTGGGTCTTGCTTCCCCTCCCCCAATAATTCAGCAATGAGGATAGGATTTCTTGAATGAGTCCTTCTTCTAGATGAATTTATCAGAGGATTTGTGGCCACCTTTGATCAGGTGAGACTCTGGCTGTTTGCTAAATAGTCTTCCTTTAATTATTTTAGCTAAGTTTAATTGGGTTCCCGGGGGAAATTTTCAAACCCCTACAGCAAAATTTGAGTTACTATTAAGCAAAATAGGCAATTCAGGTTCTAAGATCCCGTCTGGTTCACCATTAACTCCAATGGTAGAAAAATATGAGAAAACCAAAATGTTGCTGGTAGGTGTCTCTATTAAAAGGCTGATTTCACTCTATCATGTTTGGAATGGGGATACTTATGAATACCCTGTATTTCAATGGCCAGAGGAAGGCTTTTTCAAGGTAGATAATTTGCTGTACTTATAAGAATATTTAGAAAAGTTCCACCCAACAAATGTATTATTGAGATGACTACTTCTCAGGAAATAAATGCAAGAATGAATTGGATAGCAATTGGATAAGCAATGAATTAATATACTAGAGGAAAAGATTAAGAGACTGAAAGCTCTTTGTATTTCTCCAGGTTTGCAGTGCTTCCCTACTGTTGCTCCTTCTGCTCCCTCTACTTTTTTTTACTGTTATTTGCTTCAATCGGAGACCTAGGACAAGGAGGGGGTGATGACCTCTTGGATGGATGGTTCCCATTGGTTATGGGACCCAGAGATGACTTCCTTTGGTAAGGGAAGAACTGCCAGTTTTATTCAAATAAATGTCCTGATATGGGCTACCCAAATCTCAATTTCACTTCTGAGATTCTCTGAAAACCAAACATACAAAACATAGGGAAGCAGAAACAATTAAAAGGAAACAACAGGGAGTCATTGAGACTTTGGATAAGAGACTGTGTCTTACAATGAAGGTGGTGGATTGCAAGACAAAGAATTAAAAAAGCAGTCAGGCTACTAAATGGCCAAATGGGAATGGAAACTACAGTGCCTTTCAAATCTCCTTACTTTTCATCTCAACATGAGGAAAATCAATCCTACCCTCTTGGAGCTCCAAAGACTCGAAGGCCTCTTAGAAGTTATCCAGGACTACTGGGAAGACCAGAAATGGTAAGAGTTCATATGTTCTTTTACCAGCTGATATTACTATCTTAAGAGCTCTTTTACAGTGCTCCAGGAAGATGTGTAAAGTTTTGCTGAGGTCCTCTGCAGAATTTTTTCAGTCTATAGCCTTATTCATGAGGATGTGCCCTGGCTGCTTCATAAACTGTTGCTTCTGGTTGATTTTACTCAACTAATGGAACAAGCACAATGTAGCTGGCTGTATTAGATTCCTAGGGATGTTGTAACAAAGTACCACAAACCAGGTGGCTTCAAACAATAAAAATTTATTCTCTCACATTTCAGGAGGCTAGAAGTATGAAATAAAAGGGTCAGCAGGGTCATGTTCCCCCTGAAACTCTAAGTCCTTCCTTGCCTCTTTTTACCTTCTGGTAGTGGCTGTCCTCCCATGGCACTCTTGGCTTGCAGCTGTAGCATTCCAATTTTTGCCTCTGTCCTCACATGTTTTCCCTGTGCGTCTCTGTTTTCGCATGGTGTTTTCCTCTTCTTAAAAGGACGCCAACCAGGGCACCTGGGTGGCTCAGTCTGTTGAGAATCTGACTTCTGGGCTCAGATCATGATACTCAGGGTTCGTGAGTTCCAACCCCATATCAGGCTCACTGCTGTCAGCAAAAAGCCTACTTCAGATCCTGTCTCCCACTCTCTCTGCCCCTCCCCTGCTCATGTGCTCTCAAATATAAAAACATTAAAAATAAATAAAATAAACAAATAAATTTAAAAAGGGATACCACTCATATTGAATTAAAGCCTACCCTTCATTTGATGACATCTGCAAAAATTACAATTCCTAAAAGGTCACGTTTTCAAGTGTCATGGATTAGGACTTCAACATATCTTTTTTGGGGACATGATTCAACTCATAACAGGCACCGAGTACCTCATCAGAAAGTGCCATGGCTTCAGGAAGTCTACTGTTTACCTCTTCCAAAACTTAGGCTGCTCTTTGAGCCTTAGAAACTCAATGCAAGGGATTGATTATGGTAATCCTTGAAGCTTTTCTGCAGAGAGTGAGCTGGAAGAAAGTACAATGCTGCACCCAGAAGCTGGTGAATCCTCATTGATTTTCACCGTAGTTTACTAAGGCATTATCTAAATTTACAAGGATGGATCCAGGAGTGGATTATTCTCTACTTTTGTGGTAGCTTTTTGCCTGGAACTCAAGCAAAAGTAAGGGAAATGTAGTTATATTGCAAGGACAATTTCTTAGGTATTGGCAATGGCAGCAACTCCGTTTCGGAAAAAAAAAAAAATGTGGAGACAGATAACAACAAAAAGAAACCCAAGACCTCAGAGTTAACTTCTCAGAATTCTTCATGAAAGGAACAAACCATTATTGAAGCCCTCCACATATACGAGGGAGTCCCCTAATGTAAAGCCTACATGTCACTATTATTAAAAGAATAGGGCATTCGAAAAAGTAATGCTAGAAGAGATTGAGGAAGGTGGAAGAGATGGACACTAATTCTGACTCAAAAAGAGAAACCAGGAAAAAGAGTCCTGCAGGAAACCACACAGGAAGTAAATGCAAATAGTGCAAACTAGTAAGCAAAATTGGCACAATGGGGGAATCTTGGAACTGAGAATGGTGAAACACTTACATGTCTGTTATTTTTCCCTGCCTTAGTCTTTACCTGACAGTTCTTGTGGATACTGGAGGGATTTTCTGCATTTTATTTTTTATTATCTATCATCTATCTATCATCTATCTTAGTTCCAGTATAGTTAACATACAGTGTTATATTAGTTTCAGGTGTACAGTATAGTGATTAGCAAATAGACTTTATAGAGTGTCCTACTCCATTTGGGTAGGACAGAATATAACAGAATATCACATACTGGGTGTCTTATAAATAACAAAAACATATTTTTCATGGTTCTGGAGTCTAGAAAGTTTAAGATTAAGGTGCTGGCAGATTTAGTTTCAGGCGAAGGTCAAGTTCCTGTTGCATAAATGTCTGTCTTCTTGCCATATCCTTACATGGCAGAAGGGGTGAGAAAGCTCTCTGGGGTCTCTTTTATAAAGGCACTGATCTCATTCATGAGGGCTCTACCTTCATGACCTAATCATCTCCTACAGGCTCTACTTCCAAATACCATAACATTAGTGATTTGGTTTCAACATATCAATTTTTGAGGGAACATATTCTGTCTATAGCAGAGAGTTCTCACCTTCAGAAGGTAAGAAGGATTGATTCATATTATTGTATATGATGTCTAGATTGCCAAAAGTGCTCTTAGCAGCTGAAAGGGCGGGCCTACGCCAGCTGACTCCATCTTGTTCTGTGTCCTTCACCTTGACCACACCTCCTCCCCTTGAGTAACCCCCCCTCACCTGCCTAACAGGACTCGGACCCTTCCCCAGCCAATCGGCTGAGGCCATAGCCATTACCTCACCAACTGCCCCCAGGCCCCAATAAAACCTTTGTCCTTTTGAAACTCGCTCTCTTTCCCTGGTATCTCACCGCTGCGTCGGTGCAGGTAGGGGATTGAGCTCGAGCTAGCTCGAATAAAGGCTCTTTGCTTTTGCATCGGACTCGGCTCCCTAGTGGTCTTTGGGGATCACGAATTCTGGGCATAACAGCAACTAAAGGAGATATTCAGTGTTTCATGGACTTATTGAATAATATCATCTCAACCTTTGGAATTCCTGAATATCTAGAACCTGATAGGGTTTGTTTCATTTCTGTGGTAACTCGGGAGCTCTGTAAAAACCTAAAGATACCAATAATGTACTCTAATCCTTATAATTCTCAGTCTTCTGGACAAGTGAAACAAATTAACCATACTCTAAAGAATTATTTGGCTAAATAATATCAAGTCACTGGCTTACAATGGCCCAGAGCTTCACCATTGGCTTTATTAAAAAATAAGGTCAACTTTCCTCTAGCAAGCGTGGTTATTTCTCCTTTTTTGTTATTGTTTGGAAGATTTATGAATTTAGAGTTTAAGAGTTTATGAATTTAGAGTTTAAGCCTGCCTGCTTTAAAAATTCATGAAATTGCACCCAATATCTTCTAGACATAGATAAAACAACCCTGTAGCTATGAAAGAACTCAAGCTGATGCTGCCCATTGATGCTTTCTTTCCAAGAGTTTCCTCATCTTGCTGCTTAGTGACACCACCGGCACACATAAACCCCCTCTTCAATTCCGCTTTCTCTTGGGAGTTCTGTTGCCCTCTTCCCTTTCTGAGTGGTGGCCGGGTGTGGCTCTGTGGAAGGTTTCATGCTGTGAAGGACTTTTCTCATTCTACCTGTCCAGCTGCCATCCAAGTTACACTTGTTACATGCTACTGTCAACTCATGGTCATACCTTAAAATCCTTGTGCTCACTATGAGTGGTGATGAGAACAGGGTTTTCATTACAATCAAGGAATTGGCATAGGGTACACCCCACCAGTAGGACAAGCAATTGGCAAATTGATTACAGAAACCCTTAGGTGATTGGGACTCAAAATTTGGAATGCTTCTAAGTCAGTTTGACCATGTAATTAAACCATTGGCCATGGCATGAATATATCAATTTGTGGCATTTGGGCTATGACCTCATGTAACTTACTTGTGCTTTCAGGGTATGCTTGATCACAATATTGTATATACCACTTCTTTTTGATAATGGAGTGCTGCTGAACCTGGCCAAATTTGTGGCTTGGTGGGGCAGTTCATGATGGGCAGTTTAGGTTGCATGATTACTTGGTGACCTGTGGTTAAGTATTCCATCTCTACTAAAGTCCATTGGAAAGCCAAAACCTGTTTATTAAAAGAAAAGTAGTTATTCACGGAGGATGTTAGGGTATTGGTCCAAAATCCTAAGATCCAGCAATGCTATTCAGCTCTAGGGACCTCCTAAAGTCTCCAAACAGCATCTCTACCTGCCACTGACATGTCAAATGCCATCAAATTAGTTGGATTATATGGATCAAGTAACAAAGAAGCATTCATGGAAGCCTGAATCTGTAGTAGAGCCTTCTCTTGTTCTAGATCCCACTCAAAATTAGCAGATTTTCAGGTTACTTAGTAGGAAATTGCTATGGCCAATGTCAAAGAGGTTACTGCCTATGTTCTCCTCTAGGATTTTAATGGTTTTCTGTCTCACATTTAGGTCTTTCATCCATATTGAATGTATTTTTGTGTACAATGTACAATGTAAGAAAGTGGTCCAGTTTCATTCTTTCACATGTTGCTGTCCTGTTTTCCCAATACCATTTGTTGAAGAGACTGTTTTTTCCCATTGGATATTCTTTCCTGCTTTGTGGAAGATTAATTGACCATATAGTCATGGGCTCATTTCTGGGCTTTCTATTCTGTTCCATTGATCTATGTGTCTGTTTTTGTACCAGTACCATACTGTTTTGATCACTACAGCTTTGTAATGTAATTTGAAGTCTGGTATTGTGATGCCTCCTTCTTTGTTTTTCTTTTTGCAGGTTGCTTTGACTATTCAAGTTTTTTGTGGTTCCATACAAATTTTAGGATTGCTGGGTGGCTCAGTCAGTTAAGAGTCTGACTTCACTCGGGTCATGATCTTGTGGTCCGTGGGTTCCAGCCCTGCATCGGGCTCTGTGCTGAAGTCTGCTTGGGATTCTATGTCTCCCTCTCTATCCTTCCCTCTCTCACGATTTCTCTCTCTCAAAATGAAATAAACATTAAAAAAATAAAAATAAATTTTAGGCTTGCTTGTTCTAGCTCTGTGAAAAATGCTGTTGGTATTTTGATAGGGATTGCATTAAATGTGTAGATTGCTTTGGAGAGCATAGACATTTTAACTACATTTGTTCTTCCAATCCATGAGTATGGAATGTCTTTCCCTTTCTTTGTGTCATCTTCAATTTCTTTCATCAATATTTTATAGTTTTCAGAGTACAGGCCTTTCACCTCTTTTATTAGGTTTATTCCTAGGTATGGCCAAGCAGTTTTATTTCAGAACCTGAGGGCATACATATAGGAACAAGCCCTATAGGGCTCTGTTTCCCTAGTAACTTCTCTCAGTTTTCAGTCCTCTGAAAGTGAAGAAAGAAGACAGATCTAAACACAAGAGGAAGTTAAGTTAGTGAAATACAAAGTAGCCTGTTTAGTGTGTTTAGTCAAATCAAAATGTGACTAGGCCTGTCACATAGAAATAATTTTAAAATGTTAGCTATTATTGTGGTAATCAGAAGAAGCTGGATGCAGTGGGGCTCTGAGCAAAAAGAATAGACTAATCTTTGCGGATAGTTCCTTCAAAGCCATGAAGGAGCCACTCCATAACAGAATATACCTCAATAGGAACCATGATTTAGGTCTGCCACATATAGCACTCTCCTTCTCACATAGAGCTAATCAACACTGACAAATTCTTGGGTTTGGGCCCTACTTTTAAAAAATTCTATGCAAATTTTCTTTTTGTTATGGAAACACAGCAGTTACCTCATCCCTGTTGATTGTGATGCCTTCTGTTTTGGTTTTCTTCTTCAATATTACTTTGGCTATTTGGGGTCTTTTGTGATTCTATACTAATTTAAGGATTACTTGTTCTAGCTTTGAGAAGAATGCTGGTGCAATTTTGATTGGAATTGCATTAAAAGTGTAGATTGCTTTGGGTAGTATCAACATTTTAACAATATGTATTCTTCCAATCCATGAGCATGGAATGTTTTTCCATTTCTTTGTGTCTTTTTCAATTTGCCTCATAAGCTTTCTATAGTTTTCAGCTTACAGATATTTTACATCTTTGGTTAGATTTATTCCTAGGTATTTTACGGTTCTTGGTGCAATTGTGAATGGGATCAGTTTCTTTATTTGTCTTTCTGTTGCTTCATTATTGGTGTATAAAAATGCAACCAATTTCTGTACATTGATTTTGTACCCTGAGACTTTGCTGAATTCATGTATCAGTTCTAGTAGGCTTTTGGTGGAGTCTGTCAGGTTTTCCATGTAGAGTATCATGTCGTCTGCAAAAACGAAAGTTTGACTTCTTTGTTGCCAATTTGGATGCCTTTTATTTTATTTTGTTATCTGATTGCTGAGGCTAGGACTTCCAATACTATGTTAAACAATAGTGGTGAGAGTGGACATCCCTGTGGTGTTCCTGATCTCAGGGGGAAAGCTCTCAGTTTTTCCCCATTGAGGATGATATTAACTGTGGGCTTTTCATAAATGGCTTTTATGATGTTTAAGTATGTTCCTTCTACCCCGACTTTCTTGAGGGCTATTATTAACAAAGGATGCTGTATTTTGACAAATGCTTTTTCTGCATCTATTGACAGGATCCTATGGTTCTTATCCCTTCTTTTATTAATGTTATTGTATCATATAGATTGATTTGTGAATACCGAACCAACCCTGCAGCCCAGGAATGAATCCCACTTGATCATGGTAAATAATTCTTTTTATACACTGTTGAATTCAATTTGATAATACCTTGTTGAGAATTTTTGCATCCATATTCGCCAGGGATATTGGCCTGTAGTTCTCTTTATTTGCTGGGTCTCTGTCTGGTTTGGGAATCCAAGTAATGCTGGCTTCATAGAATGAGTCTGGAAGTTTTCCTTCCCTTTCTATTTTTTGGAATAGCTTGAGAAGGGTAGGTACTATCTCTGCTTTAAATGTATGGTAGAATTCCCCAGGGAAGCCATCTGGTCCTGGACTCTTATTTGTTGGGAGATTTTTGATAACTGATTCAATTTCTTCACTAGTTATGGGTCTGGCCAAATTTTCTATGTCTTCCCAGTTGAGTTTTGGTAGTGTGTGGGTGTTTAGGAATTTGTCCAGTTCTTCCAGGTTGTCCAGTTTGTTGGCATATAATTTTTCCTAGTATTCCCTGATAATTGCTTGTATTTCTGAGGGATTGGTTTTAATAATTCTATTTTCATTCATGTTTTTATCTATTGGGTCATCTCCCTTTTCTTTTTGAGAAGACTGGCTAGAGGTTTATCCATTTGGTTTATTTTTTCAAAAACCCAACTCTTGGTTTCATTGATCTGTCCTACTTTTTTTTTTTTTTTGATTCTATGTTATTTCTGCTCTGATCTTCTCTTCTCTTCTTCTTCTGGGTTTGGGGTGTCTTTGCTGTTCTGCTTCTATTTCCTTTAGGTGTGCTGTTAGATTTTGTATTTGGGATTTTTCTTGTTTGTTGAGATAGGCCTGGATTGCAATGTATTTTCCTCTCCGGACTACCTTCACTGCATCCCAAAGCATTGGATTATTTTATGTTCATTTTAATTTGTTTCCATATGTTTTTAAATTTTTTCTCTAATTGCCTGGTTGACCCATACATTATTTAGTAGGGAATTCTTTAACCTCCATGTTTTTGGAGTTTTTCCAGACTTTTTCCTGTGGTTGGTTTCAAGTTTCATAACATGGTGATCTGAAAGTGTGCATGGTATGATCTCAACTCTTTTATATTTATTGAGGGCTGTCTTGTGACCCAGTATGTGATCTGGGAGAATGTTCCATGTGCACTCGAGAAGAAAGTATATTCTGTTGCTTTGGGATGTAGAGTTCTAAATATATCTGTGAAGTGCATCTGATCCAATGTATTGTTCAGGGCCCTTGTTTCTTACTGATTCTCTGTCTAGATGATCTGTCCATTGTTGTAAGTGGAGTATTAAAGTCCTCTGAAATTGCCACATTCTTATCAATAAGGTTGCTTATGTTTGTGATTGTTTTGTATATTTGGGGTATTCTGTGTTTGGAGCACAGACATTTGTAATTGTTAGCTCTTCCTGATGAATAGACCCTATAATTATTATATAATGCCCTTCTTCATCTCTTGTTACAGCCTTTAATTTAAAGTCTAGTTTGTCTGATGTAAGTATGGCTACTCAGGCTTTCTTTTGACTTCCAGTAGTGTGATAGATAATTCTCCATCCCCTCACTTTCAATCCGAAGGTGTCCTCAGGTCTAAAATGAGTGTCTTGTAGACCGCAAAGAGATGGGTCTTGCTTTTTTATCCATTTTGATACCCTATGTCTTTTGATTGGAGCATTTAGTTCATTTACATTCGGTGTTATTATTGAAAGATATAGGTTTAGAGTCATTGTGTTATATGTAGGTTTCATGCTTGTAGTGATGTCTCTGGTACTTTGTGGTCCTTGCAACATTTCACTCACAGAGTCCCCCTTAGTATTTCTTATAGGGCTGGTTTAGTGGTGATGAATTCCTTCAGCTTTTGTTTGGGAAAACCTTTATCTCTCCTTCTATTCTGAATGACAGGCTTTCTGGATAAAGGATTCTCGGCTGCATATTTTTTTTCTGTTCAGCACATTGAAGATTTCCTGCCATTCCTTTCTGGACTGCCAAGTTTCAGTAGATAGGTGTGCTACTACCCTTATGTGTCTACCTTTGTATGTTAAGGCCCATTTGTCCCTAATTGCTTTCAGAATTTTCTCTTATACCTCTATTTTGCCAGTTTCACTATGATATGTTGTGCAGAAGATCGATTCAAGTTATGTCTGAAGGGAGTAGTTTGTGCCTCTTGGATTTCAATGCCTGTTTCCTTCCCCAGATTGGGGAAGTTCTCAGCTATGGTTTGTTCAGGTACACCATCAGCCCCTTTCTCTCTGTCTTCTTCTTCTGGAATTCCTATGATACAGATATTTTTCCATTTGATTGAATCACTTAGTTCTCTAAAATGTAAATAAATAAACCTAACTATACATCAAGTAATATTACTACACTGAAAAAATTACTTGGTGTGATATTATAATACTGAAATCTGTATATCCTCTAAGACAAAGAGGGTATATCTTCTAAGACAAATCTTTAACTTGATCCCATAGTTTGTTAGTAATAATAAGCATTATTATTTAAATACCATTTTATGTACATTATAAGATAGAGCAAATAAATAATTATGGTACTATCATCAGGAACTGAGATTTTCAATGTAAGAGAAGGGAGATACAAGTAAAAATACTTTCATTTTACATTTTTACAGTTCTATTGAGATATAATTAACATATAACATTGTGTAAGTTTCAAACATTGTTAACAATAGTCACAGGGCCCCTGGATGTCTGAGTCAGTTAAGTGACTCTTCTCTTTTTTTTTTTTAATTTTTTTAATGTTTATTTTTGAGAGAGAGAGAGAGATAGAGTGGGAGTGGAGAAGGACAGAGAGAGAGGGAGACACAGAATCAGAAGCAGGCCCCAGGCTCCGAGCCGTCAGCACAGAGCCTGACGTGGAGCTAGAACACACAGACCACAAGATCATGACCTGAGTCAAGGTTGGACACTTAACCAACTGAGCCACCCAGGAGTCTCTCTTGGTTTTTTAGTGTTTATTTATTTATTTATTTATTTAGTTTTAGGTTTTAAAAAATTAATTAATTAAATTTAATTTACATCCAAGTTAGGTAGCATGTAGTACAGCAATGATTTCAGGAGTAGATTCTTTAATGCCCCTTACCCATTTAGCACACCCCCCCACCCCTCCAGCAAACATCTGTTTGTTCTCTATATTTAAGTCTCTTATGTTTTGTCCCCCTCCATGTTTTTATATTATTTTTGTTTCCCTTACCTTACGTTCATCTGTTTTGTATCTTAAATTCCTCATATGAGTAAAGTCATATGATATATGTATTTCTCTGACTAATTTCGCTTAGGATAATATCCTTCAGTTCCACCCACATAGTTGCAAATGGCAAGATTTCATTAGTTTTGATCACTGATAGTCCGTTGCATATATATACCACATCTTCATTATCCATTCATCCATTTATGGACATTTGGGCTCTTTCTATACTTTGGCTATTGTCAATAGTGCTGTATTGGGGTGCATATGCCCCTTCGAAACAGAACACCTGTGTCCCTTGGATAAATACCTAGTACTGCAATTGCTGGGTTGTAGGGTAGTTCTAGTTTTAATTTTTTGAGGAAACTTCATACTGCTTTACAGAGTGACTTATCCAGTTTGCATTCCCACCAGCAGTGCAAAAGAGATCCTCTTTCTCTGTATCTTTGCCAACATCTGTTGTTGCCTGAGTTGTTAATGTTAGCCATTCTGACAGGTGTGAGGTGGTATCTCATCGTGGTTTTGATTTGTATTTCCCTGATGATGAGTGATGTTGAGCATTTTTTCATGTCTGTTAGCCATCTGGATGTCTTCTTTGGAGAAGTGTGTATTCATGTCTCTTGCCCATTTCTTCACTGGATTGTTTGTTTTTTGAGTGTTGAGTTTGATAAGTTCTTTATAGATTTGGATACTAACTATCTGATATGTTGTTTGCAAATATCTTCTCCCATTCTGTCAGTTGCCTTTTAGTTTTGCTGATTGTTTCCTTTTGAAGCACTTTTATCATCGCTGCTTTAAAAGTTTTGTCAGATAATTTTAACAATTCTGTCATCTAGGTATTGACATCTATTGGTTGTCTTTTTCATTCACTTTGATTTCTATTTTTTTTTTTAAATTTAATGTTTGTTTATTTGATACAGAGAGAGAGAGAGCAAGCCCGAGCAGGGGAGGAGCAGAGGGAAAGAGAGACAGATCTGAAGGAGGGTCCAGGCTCTGAGCTGTCAGCACAGAGCCTGATGTGGAGCTCAAACTCATGAGCTGAGCTGAAGTTGGATGCTTAACTGACTGAGCCACTCAGGCGCCCCAAAATCTTTCTATTTCTTAGTTTGGTGACTAATTTTAATTTGAAATCTGGACATTTTCACTTTATGTTATGAGACTCTGGATATTATTTAAAGCTTGCTGTTGTAAATCTGGCTTTCTCTGTCATCACTCTTGCACAGGAAGTAAGGAACTGTCTCATTACTTCCAGATGTATGTAAATAGGAGTCCCACTTCCCCACTTGGCCTCCATTGACAGAGAGTAAGGGATATCCTCATTAGTGATAGGTGGTGTTGATTGTTATCCTTCCTCATATCTTCTCTATAAGCGGGTGTTCTTATTACTTTTGGGTTATGATGAAAATCCTGACTCTTTCCTAGCTCTTTTCTGATACCACTCAAAAGGAGAAAGGGGGTAAACAAAAGCTAAAATGAATTATTGGGACTTTATCAAGATAAAAACTTCTGCACAGTGAAGGAAACAATTAACAAAACTAAAAGGCAGCCTACAGAATGGGAGAAGATATTTGCAAATGACATATCAGGTAAAAGGTTAGTATCCAAAATCTATAAAGAACTTATCAAACTCAACACCCAAAACACAAATAATCAGGTGGAGAAATGGGAAGTAGACATGAATAGACATTTTGCCAAAGATATCCAGTGTCTAACAGACACATGAAATGATGCTCAATATCACTCATCATCAGGGAAATAGAAATCAAAGCCACGATGAGATCCACTTCACACTTGTCAGAATGGCTGAAATTAACAACTCAGGAAACAAAAGATGTTTGTGAGGATGTGGAGGAAGGGGAACAGTCTTACACTATTGGTGGGAGTGCAGTCTAGTGTAACCACTCTGGAAAACAGTATGCAGTTTCCTCAAGAAGTTAAAAAAAGAACTACCCTACAACCCAGCAGCTGCACTACTAGGTATTTACCCGAAGGACACAAAAATACAGTTTCGAAGGGGTACATGAACCCTGATGTTTATAGCAGCATTGTCAACATTAGCCAAACTATGGAAAAATCCCAAATGCCCATCGACTGATGAATGGATAAAGAATAGGTTGTGTATGTATATATAAATGGAGTATTACCCAGCCTTAAAAAGAATGAAATCTTGCCATTTGCAATGACATGGATGGAGTTAAATGTATTACGCTAAGCAAAATAAGTCAGAGGAAAACAAATATACCATATGATTTCACTCATATGTGGAATTTAGGAAACAAAACAGATGAACATATTGGAAGGGGAAAAAAGAGAGAGGGAACCAAACCATAAGAGACTATTAACTATAGAGAGCAAACTGAGGGTTGCTGGAGGGGAGGTGGGTGGGGGGTGGGCTAAATCGGTGATGGATACAAGGACGGCACTTGTGATGAGCACTGGGTGTCATATGAAAGTGATGAAACACTAAATTCTACTCCTGGAAAAAAAGCTGCAAAAGCAGGATATAGAACAGTGTGTCTATCTAGAAAACCATACATCAAATGTTATTAGAGGTTATTGCTGGAAGCTGAGATTTGGGGAAATTTTTACTTAATTCTTATACCTTGATATATTGTTTTCAGTTCCTACAATGAGTCTGCAACTTTTTTATTTATTTATTTGTATATGAAATTTATTGTCAAATTGCTTTCCATACAACACCCAGTGCTCATCCCAAAAGGTGCCCTCCTCAATACCCATCACCCACCCTCTCCTCCCTCCCACCCCCCATCAACCCTCAGTT
>NW_024413368.1:0-1030 GCF_014898765.1 Herpailurus yagouaroundi | reverse complement strand
TCCCTCCCTCCTCTCCCTTCTCCTTGCCTCTGCCCCCTTACCCCTACCTGCCCTCCTGCTCCCCCCCTCCCTCCTCCCTGCCCCTTCCCTTCCTCTCCTCCTCTTCCCTCTCCTCCCCCCTCCTCCCTTCCCTTGCCTCCCCTTCCCCCTTTCCCTCCCTTCCTTGATCACCTACTGTGTGCCAGGCCTGGGTAACACGCTGGCCGAGATAGGATTCTCTCTTTGGGTTGTTTCAGTCCCACGGTGGACGGCAAGGCCTGTGTCACTCAGTGCAGTGGCACAGGTGGACGTGCAGGGGGCACCGGGGAGGGGCCGTTGCCAGCCTGTGGCTGCCTTGCTTTCCTCTGACCTGGATCCAAGCCTGTGTAGAGCAGATGTCGAACACATATTTGTTAAAAGCAGGCTAAAGGAATGTGTAGATGGGAGAGAATAGTAGATCTTTCCGGGGAGCTCCAAGAGCAAGCCCAGGAGGGTGGAGGGAGGCAGGGCCAGGAGGTGGAGGGTGGAGGCTGGCAGGTGCGGGCTGGAGTTCAGTCATCTCATCGGACCACAGCTGCTGCCTGGCCCAGGGTCCGGGACAGAGTAGGTGCTGAACTCCTACTTCGTATGAGGGAATGAATGAACGAACGAACGAACGAACGAATGAGCGGTATGGTCCTGAGACAGCAACGGGGGCCGGGACCCCGGCCCTGGGCTGTGAGGAAAGGGGGAGCCCGGGGAAGCCAAGTTCCAGCTGGGCAGCAGAGAGGAGCACGCCTGGGTGGGCGGCGGACCCCCAGCAGCACAGGGGACGGCGGCACAGTGATGTGGATTCCTCCTCTACAGGGTGAAATAATGCGCACGTCTGTTTAGTGACAATGGCTGTCACTGCTGTCACGCCTTTTTCTAAGGGGAGCTAACGGATTCCCTCAGTACGTACGTATGGAGTCTCAGCGGCGGGGCTGGGCCTCGGCAGGACGGTCCGGACAAGCTGCCCCCAGGCCTCAGGCAGGCGCACTCCCTGCCCCGGCCCAGCTCCGGTCTGGGCCAC
>NW_024413367.1:0-1341 GCF_014898765.1 Herpailurus yagouaroundi | reverse complement strand
CCTTCCCTGCAGGTCTCTGATCAAATGTCACCTGGTTTACTGGTCTTGACCAAACACTGATTACAAAATAGCACTCATATCCACGCTCTCCTTTATATCTGCTCTTGTCTCTTCATAGAACTTGACACCCTGTGATGTCTTATTAATAATTGTATTTGATTCTATTCATTCCCCATCACTAGATTATAGTGACTTTTGGTTTTCGGTATCCTGTGCTCATGGCCTAGACAATACCTGGGACATGTTTGACCCTCAGTACATATTCCTCCAATGCAGGGAAGATATTCTTAGTAAAACAGTAAAATACATGACCTCTTCTAGGGTGTGTGGAGAATGAGACCAAAACACCTAATCTGAGATGAAACAGGAGGGAATCTCTTCAAAAGGACAATCCTTTGGGGACAAAAAGGACAAGATACCGAAATGCACTTCTTGACTGCGCAATATAAATGGTAGCATTTCAACTATGTGGGTAAACTGTTGATATGAAAATTAATGATGTCCTTTGCCTCTTTCTGGGGGTCAGTGCAACCTCATGGAACCAGGAAATATCACACGGATATCAAAATTTCTTCTCCTGGGATTTTCAGAGAGACCAGAACTGCAACCCCTCATATTTGGGCTTTTCCTCTCCATGTACCTGATCACTGTGTTTGGCAACCTGCTCATCATCCTGGCCGTCAGCTCTGACTCCCACCTCCACACCCCCATGTACTTCTTCCTGGCCAACCTGTCCTTTGTAGACATCTGCTTCACCTCCACCACCGTCCCGAAGATGCTCTGGAACATCCAGACCCAGACCAAAGTCATAATGTATGAGGACTGTATCACACAAATGAACTTTTTCATAACCTTTGCAGGGATGGACGACTTTCTCCTGAGTGTGATGGCCTATGACAGGTTTGTGGCCATCTGTCACCCCCTGCACTACATGGTCATCATGAACCCCCAGCTCTGTGGACTCCTGGTTCTGGTGTCCTGGATGATGAGTGTCCTGTATTCCTTGGTACACACCTTAATGGTGTTGCGGCTGTCCTGTTCAGAAGTAGTGATCCCCCACTTTTTCTGTGAACTCAATCAGATGCTCCAACTTGCCTGTTCTGACACCTTTCTTAATAACGTGGTGATGTATCTTGCAGCTATGCTGCTGGGTGGTGGTCTGCTTGTCTGGATCCTTTACTCTTAATCTAAGATAGTTTCCTCCATACGTGGAATCTCATCAGCTCAGGGCAAGTATAAAGCATTTTCCACCTGTGCGTCTCACCTATTGGTTGTCTCCTTATTTTATTGTACGAGCCTAGGAGTGTACCTCAGCTCTGCTGCTACCCAGAGCTCACTCTC
>NW_024413366.1:0-1012 GCF_014898765.1 Herpailurus yagouaroundi | reverse complement strand
AGAAGATAGATGTTAGTTGACAGATGTTTTCCCAACACTGGTGGTTCACAGAGTTCAGTATATGGTACTTTCCACGTACGCTCCACGTAGGTTTACCAACACTTTTATTTCTGTGAAATGAGATGACTGTTGACAAATTCTCTCCACAGGGTTTCATAGAGCTGAGTACATGGCACCTTCCATGTTTTCCCCAGAGCGGTGTGTGACAGAATTGAGTATATGGCACTTTCTGCATTAGCTCTGCATAGTTTTGAAATGCATTTTAACATTGGGAAATGACGTCAGTTGAGCGATGGTTTCCCCAGGGGCTTGTTTTGCAGAGTTGGGTGTACGGCACTTACCACAGAGGCCCCGCATTGCTTTCAAAAGCTTTTTACATCGTATTAGTTGAATGATGGTTTAACCACCGTGTCGTGTCACAAAGTTAAGTCTCTGCCACTTTCCTCGTCGGCCCCGCATCTTTTCAAACACGCCGAACTTAGTGAATGACACATGAGGTCAATTGAAAAATGGTATGTTGATAGAGTTGAGGATGTGACACTTTTGGTGTAGGACCTCCATGGGTTTTCAAAGCCAGAAGCGAAAACTGGCTTTGGGACATGGGATCGGTTGAAACACGCGGTGTTGCGTCACAGAGTTGATGTCTGACACTTTCGGCACAAGCCTTGCAAGTTTTCAAACACTTGTAGGGAAACAAGGTATTAGTTGAATGATGATTTCTCCAACAAGGGGTTTGTTTGACAGAGTTGAGTATATGGCACTTTTGTATACGCCCCACTTTGGTTTTCAAACACTTCGAAATTAAAATAAGGAGATTTTAGTTGAAAGATGGTTTCCTCACAGTGTTTCACAGAGTTGTGTATATGGCACTTTCCATGTGAGCCCCACATGGGTTTACTAAAAACTCTAAGTTGTTGAAACCAGACGTTTGTTGAACGATGGTTTCACCACAGTGTTGTTTCACAAAGTTGAGTAGATGGCACTCTGTAAGTCCCACTTGGGTTTTCAAACA
>NW_024413365.1:0-3696 GCF_014898765.1 Herpailurus yagouaroundi | reverse complement strand
GAGCCTGACGCGAGGCTCGAACTCACGGACCGTGAGATCGTGACCTGGCTCAAGTCGGACGCCCAACCGACTGCGCCATCCAGGCACCCCCTTCCTTTGCTTTTTGAAGATGGTTTCCTTTTGTCTTTTGAACAAATATATAATGTTTACTTTGAAGTTTCTGTTGTTAGATCTAACATCTAGTCTCTCTCGTGGGTGGTTCCTGTTGCTTTGCCTTTTTTTCCTGTGTGTCACACTTTTCTTTTTCTTTGCATGTACTGTAATTTGCTATTCAAAAGTAATATATTGTAGCAACTCTGGGTACTGTCCCCTATTCCCTTGAGTGTATTATTGTTTGGCTAGATTATTTTAGTGAAATCTATTTTCCCTACAATGGGAAGCCTCTGATGTTGCACCTCAGAGGGCACAGCCTTGGTTGTAGCAGGGCTCTCTCTGACTTTCTCTGAATCCTGTTTAGCTGTGCCTCTCTGTTGATAACCATACCTAGCTATTAAGGTCTATTGGTTGCCAGCCAATTGCCCTATTTTTTTCAACAATGCCCTAGAGCCTAGCTTGCTCCACAGTCTGATCCAATTAAATTTAGGCTCCTTTACTGGTTAATTTTTTAGGTTTATTGTTACACGTTTGTTCTGACATCAGGAAGACCCTTCTTAGTTATCTCTTTATCTGGTTCTCTCTGGTAAACTAGAGCTAGGCCTGTTGCCTATCTTGTATGGGTCATGAAGCTACCATCCTTCTTTTAATTGTTTATTGTGTTTGAGAGTGCTCTTACCTTTGAGTTTGCCCATGCTGTGTTGAAATAAAGTCAGCTTCTCTGGGGAGATATTTGGAGTGGAGACCAGGACTGTGGCATACTTCTCTCTGGGCAATATCCCTGCTTTAGGAGTGGGGTACTAGGCATGGGTGGTAGCCTTTGATCTTACCTGCTTACCTCTCCCAGCATGGAATAACTCCTACAAAATAACTAGGGTGAAGGACACTGGGGTCCAGATATTTTTAGTGTTCCATCCCTGAGGTGTAGAGCCTTCCTTTTATGAGTAGAGATGAGTAAAAGAAGAAGCCTGGAAACTTTTGGATACACTTATCTCAAATTTGTCCTCTGTTGTATGCAGCTCATTGTGGGGGAGATCAGAAATGCTGGTGGCCTGCTCCTTCCAGGAAGATACCATAGCCTCAACTGGGAGCTTGGGAGAGGAAGAGGCCCTGTGTTGACCACACTGCCTGATGTGAGAAGGAAAAGGGAGCAGGTCATGGTTCAGATGCCACAGATTCTTGCTGTTCTTACTGAGTTTTAGTAAATCCTCTTTAATAATGGTGTAGTCATTTTCTGTATGCCTTCAGGCAATTTCCAAAGACTCTAAATGATGTTTTTAAAAATAATTTTCACCAGTTATGCTTGCTTTGCTAGGGGGCAGGTTTGTTGAGCTCTTGATGCTCCCATTCCAGAAATGGAACATCAGCTGTGAATATTCTCGTTTGTGCCTCCTACTGACATGGACAAGAATTTCTTTAGATTAGAAATACTACTGGGTTAGAGAGTACAAATGGGAATCAGTTTGGCACAATCATGTAAAGTTGAACAAAGCAATTCTACCATGTTACATTATCAGGCTGTTAGAGTTCTTGTTGCTGCACATCTAACACTTAATGTTGTCTTTGGACTTCTTAATTTTTGCCCATCTAGGTAGATATAAAGTGATCTCTCACTGTGGTCTTAATTTGCCTTTCCCTGTCATTGGCATCTATGTTTTGTTCATTTTTGATATTCATTCTTCAAACATAAGTGAACTAAAATTTTTTTTTTCCATTTGGTAGTTTGTTTTTTTGCTTGGTAGTGTCTTTTGGTAAACAAAAGTTTTTTTTGGTATAGTAGAATGTGTCATTTATTTAAGAAAGTCTCCCTATCCCAAGTTCAGAAAGATAATTTTGTATATTATCTAAGAGTTTCAAAGGTTTTACTTTTTGCCTTTGTATTCTTAATGCTCTAGGGGTTTTGTGTGTGGTATGACACTTTTAATCTTTTCCATGTAAATAACTAATTGACCCAACCTTGCTTATTGAGTGGTCTGCTCTTTTCCTCACTAATCTGCAGTGCCTCTTAGGAAAATTTGATATGACATATCTGCCTGAGCCTATTTTGGAATTCTCTAATTTATTCCATTGGTCACTTTGTGTAGTCTGGTGCCATTACCATATCATCTTACTTACTGTAGTTTTACAGTTTGAAGTCATGAAGAAAAAGTGTTTTGGCTTCTTCAAGAGTATGGGCCATAGGCTTGGACTTGTAATATTTTAAGTAGCTTTGAGTGAAAACATTTTTCCATATTATTTATGGTAATTAGTGTACATAGAATTTAGTGTGTACTAATCATTTGTTCAGACATTTTACAATATCGAAAGAAATGGTCAGAACACAAAATATATGATACTTATGTTTTATTTATTAGCTTAGAGGTCATGGTTTTTTTCTTTTAATTCTAGGAACAGTTTTAATCAAAAGTAACAGTGGCCAGTTGATGTTGGTATCTCCTCAGCAAGCTGTGACAAGAGCAGAGACCACTACTAACATAACTTCAAGGCCAGCTATACCAACGAATACTCATACGGTCAAAATCTGTACAGTGCCGGTAATATACCTTAGGGTTTTTTTTTTTTTTTTATTCTTGGTTTTCTAGCTGGTATCTTCATGTAAATATATGTGTATTTGTGAATAAAAATAATAGATGATTCTGCTCAACTTTTTTTTTTTTTAATTTTTTTTTTTTCAACATTTATTTATTTTTGGGGCAGAGAGAGACAGAGCATGAACGGGGGAGGGGCAGAGAGAGAGGGAGACACAGGATCGGAAACAGGCTCCAGGCTCCGAGCCATCAGCCCAGAGCCCGACGCGGGGCTCGAACCCACAGACCGCAAGATCGTGACCTGGCTGAAGTCGGACGCTTAACCGACTGCGCCACCCAGGCGCCCCTCTGCTCAACTTTTTGAATTGAGCCACTTTCTTTGTGTTAATCAAGATGTTTGGTTTTGTCACTTGGTAATTGCTAAAATAATAAAGATTCAGTCTTCATACTCAAAGATTTTTATTTCTCAGGCGAATGTTAAAAGGGCTTTTTGCATGTCTAAATGGAAAGAAAATATGCTTCAATTTTAATTTGTGGTAAGACATTAACAGTACAGTTTTATACTATTCATTTGTATCTGTATCTTATAGGAATGACTTCTTAAGAAGTCCGAAATAATTCATTAATTTAGCGTTGTTAGAAAATGGTTTATTTTACATACATGGTAATCTTTTTAGGTAACTAACTGAAGCTTATCTTGTGTGGCAGAGGTAAAAAAAAAAAATATATATATATATATATATGTATCATAGCATCTTTCTCTGGTAAAATAAAAAATGCTAAATGTAGTATAGCATTTTCTTGATGAGTCAGGTTCATCCTAATGAAAGATCGCATAGTGTTCTGTGGTAATATCCTCTGGCAGTCTGTCTGCCATCCTCACCCCCCATTTTGTGCTCTCCTCTAATATTTGATTCTAGGTTCTCATTTTCTATGTTACTGTATCTTTCAATGATAGCTGCTCCTTCCCTCTTTCCTTTCCTTTCCTTTCCTTTCCTTTCCTTTCCTTTTCTTTTCTTTTCTTTTCTTTTCTTTTCTTTTCTTTTCTTTTCCCTCCCCTCCCCTCCCCTCCCCT
>NW_024413364.1:0-1800 GCF_014898765.1 Herpailurus yagouaroundi | reverse complement strand
TCAGACGTAACTTGAATCGATCTTCTGCACGACATATCATAGTGAAATTGGCAAAATACGAGGATAAAGAGAAAATTCTGAAAGCAGCAAGGGGTAAACGTGCCCTCACATATAAAGGGAGACCTATAAGACTCGTGACTGATCTCTCTTTTGAAACTTGGCAGGCCAGAAAGAATTGGCACGAGATTTTCAGTGTGCTAGACAGAAAAAATATGCAGCCGAGAATCCTTTATCCAGCAAGCCTGTCATTTAGAATAGAAGGAGAGATAAAGGTCTTCCCAAACAAACAAAAACTGAAGGAATTTGTCACCACTAAACCAGCCCTCCAAGAGATCCTAAGGGGGACCCTGTGAGACAAAGTACCAGAGACATCACTACAAGCATAAAACATACAGACATCACAATGACTCTAAACCCATATCTTTCTATAATAACACTGAATGTAAATGGATTAAATGTGCCAACCAAAAGACATAGGGTATCAGAATGGATAAAAAAACAAGACCCATCTATTTGCTGTCTACAAGAGACTCATTTTAGACCTGAGGACACCTTTAGATTGAGAGTGAGGGGATGGAGAACTATTTATCATGCTACTGGAAGCCAAAAGAAAGCTGGAGTAGCCATACTTCTATCAGACAAACTAGACTTTAAATTAAAGGCTGTAACAAGACGTGAAGAAGGACATTATATAATAGTGACAGGGTCTATCCATCAGGAAGAGCTAACAATTATAAAGGTCTATGCGCCGAATACCGGAGCACCCAAATATATAAAACAATTACTCATAAACACAAGCAACCTTATTGATAAAAATGTGGTAATTGCAGGGGACTTTAACACCCCACTTACAGAAATGGATAGATCATCTAGACACACGGTCAATAAAGAAACAAGGGCCCTGAATGAGACATTGGATCAGATGGACTTGACAGATATATTTAGAACTCTGCATCCCAAAGCAACAGAATATACTTTCTTCTCGATTGCACATGGAACATTCTCCAAGATAGATCATATACTGGGTCAGAAAACAGCCCTTCATAAGTTTACAAGAATTGAAATCATACCATGCATACTTTCAGACCACAATGCTATGAAGCTTGAAATCAACCACAGGAAAAAGTCTGGAAAACCTCCCAAAGCATGGAGGTTAAAGAACACCCTACTAACGAATGAGTGGGTCAACCAGGCAATTCGAGAAGAAATTAAAAAATATATGGAAACAAACGAAAATGAAAATACAACAATCCAAACGCTTTGGGACGCAGCGAAGGCAGTCCTGAGAGGAAAACACATTGCAATCCAGGCCTATCTCAAGAAACAAGAAAAATCCCAAATACAAAATCTAACAGCACACCTAAAGGAAATAGAAGCAGAACAGCAAAGGCAGCCTAAACCCAGCAGAAGAAGAGAAATAATAAAGATCAGAGCAGAAATAAACAATATAGAATCTAAAAAAACTGTAGAGCAGATCAATGAAACCAAGAGTTGGTTTTTGGAAAAAATAAACAAAATTGACAAACCTCTAGCCAGGCTTCTCAAAAAGAAAAGGGAGATGACCCAAATAGATAAAATCATGAATGAAAATGGAATGATTACAACCAATCCCTCAGAGATACAAACAATTATCAGGGAATACTGTGAAAAATTATATGGCAACAAATTTGACAACCTGGAAGAAATGGACAAATTCCTGAACACCCACACTCTTCCAAAACTCAATCAGGAGGAAATAGAAAGCTTGAACAGACCCATCACCAGCGAAGAAATTGAATCGGTTATCAAAAATCTCCCAAC
>NW_024413363.1:0-3681 GCF_014898765.1 Herpailurus yagouaroundi | reverse complement strand
GTCTTAGCTGGGGTGGGTAGGCAAGGTGCACAGGGGCAGGAGGGGCAGGCTTAGCTTGCTTCTCCTTAGGTGATCCACTTCAGGAGGATCCCTGTGGCAGCAGGAGGAAGTCAGATCCGCTGCCGGAGGTTTGGCTCCGCAGAAGCGCAGAGTTGGGTGTTTGCCCGGAGCGAGCAAGTTCCCTGGCAGGAACTGGTTCTCTTTGGGATTTTGGCTGGGGGATGGGCGGGGGAGATGGCGCTGGCGAGTGCCTTTGTTCCCCACCAAACTGAGCTCTGTCATCAGGGGGCTCAGCAGCTCTCCTTCCCTTTGTCCTCCAGCCTTCCCACTTTCTGAGCAGAGCTGTTAACTTATGACCTCCCAGACGCTAAGTCGCGCTTGCTGTCGGAACACAGTCCGTCAGGCCCCTCCGCTTTTTGCAAGCCAGACTCGGGGGCTCTGCTTGGCCGGCGAGCCGCCCCTCTGCCCCGGCTCCCTCCCGCCAGTCCGTGGAGCGCGCACCGCCTGGCCGCCCTTCCTCCCCTCTTCCGTGGGCCTCTCGTCTGCGCTTGGCTCCGGCGACTCCGTTCTGCTAATCCTCTGGCGGTTTTCTGGGTTATTTAGGCAGGTGTAGGTGGAATCTAAGTGATCAGCAGGACGCGCGGTGAGCCCAGCGTCCTCCTACGCCGCCATCTTCCCTCTCGGATTATTGGTTTTTGGATACTGAGTTTGATTAAGTTCTTTACAGATTTTAGATACTGACCCTTTATCAGTTATATCATTTACAAATATGATTGCATCTTTTTTCAATAGGCTATTTTGTCTACATTGAAAATCTGTGGTTTAGTATAGTCACCTTCATGAATGAGCTAGATCTCGATAATTTGCTGCAGCTTCTACATCAGCATTGGCTGCTTCAGCTTGTACTTTTCCGTTAGGGAGACAGCTTCTTTCCTTAAACTTCATGACCCAATCTCTGGTATCTTCAAAATTCTCTTCTACAGCTTTCTCACCTCTCTCACCCTTCACAGAGTTGAAAAGAGTTAGGGCCTTGCTCTGGATTAGGCTGTGGCTTAAGGGAATGTTGTGGCTGGTTTGGTCTTTCATCCAAACCACTAAAACTTTCTCCATATGAGCTATAAGGCTGTTTCACTTTCTTAACATTTGTGTGTTCACTAGAGTAGCACTATTAATTTCCTTCAAGAACATTTCCTTGGCACTCCAGCTTGGCTAGGTGTTTGGCACAAGAATTCTAGCTTTCAGCCTATTTTGGCTTTCAACATGCCTTCGTTACTAAGCTTAATTATTTCTAGCTTTTGATTTAAAGTGAGAGATGTGCAACTCTTCCCTTCACTTGAATACTTAGAAGCCCTTGTAGGATTATTAATTGGCCTAATTGCAATACTTTTGTGTCTCAGGGAAAAGGGAGGCCCAAGGAGAGGGAGAAAGAAGAAGGAATGGTTGACTGGTATAGAAGTAAGAACAAACACAATATGTATCGATTAAGTTCACCATGTTATATCGGTGCAGTTCATGCCAACGCAGCACAATAAAAATAATAACATCAAAGATCACTGATCACAGATCACCACAACAAATATAATAATGAAAAAAATTTTGAAATATTGGAAAAATTACCAAAATGTGACCCAGAGACATGAAGTGAACAAATGCAGTTGGCAAGTGGCACTGACAGACTTGTTTGATGCAGAAATGTTCAATCTGTAAGAAATATATTATCTGCCAAGTGCAATAAAGCCAAGTGCATTAGAAGGAGGAATGCCTGCATAAACAGATAGCATGTCATGACTTACATGTGTGGTGGTCACGAGAATGCATCTCATTGATTTTTGACTGTGTAGTCATACTACCCAAAGTAATCTACATATTCAATGCGACTCCTATCAAAGTAACACCAGCATTCTTCACAGAACTAGAACAAATAATCCTAAAATTTGTATGGAAACAGAAGAGACCCGAATAGCCAAAGCAATCTTGAAAAAGAAAACCAAAGCAGGAGGTATCAAAATCCCAGACTTCAAACTATACTACAAAGCTGTAATCAAGACAGTATGGTACTGGCACAAGAACAGACACTCAGATCAGTGGAACAGAATAGAGAACCCAGAAATGGACCCACAAATGTATGGCCAACTAATCTTTGACAAAGCAGGAACGAATATCCAATGGAATAAAGACAGTCTCTTCAGCAAGTGGTGATGGGAAAACTGGACAGCGACATGTAGAAGAATGAACCTGGACCACTTTCTTACACTACACACAAAAATAAACTCAAAATGGATGAAAGACCTCAATGTAAGACAGGAAGCCATCAAAATCCTCAAGGAGAAAGCAGACAAAAACCTCTTTGATCTTGGCCGCAGCAACTTCTTACTCAACACATCTCCGGAGGCAAGGGAAACAAAAGCAAAAATGAACTACTGGGACCTCATCAAAATAAAAAGCTTTTGCACAGTGAAGGAAACAATCAGCAAAACTAAAAGGTAACCAACAGAATGGGAGAAGATATTTGCAAACGACATATCAGATAAAGGGTTAGTATCCAAAATCTATAAAGAACTTATCAAACTCAACACCCAAAAAACAAATAATGCAGTGAAGAACTGGGCAAAAGACATGAACAGACACTTCTCCAAGGAAGACATCCAGATGGCCAACCAACACATGAAAAAATGCTCACCATCACTCATCATCAGGGAAATACAAATCAAAACCACAATGAGACACCACCTTACACCTGTCAGAATGGCTAGCATTAACGACTCAGGCAACAACAGATGTTGGCGAGGATGCAGAGAAAGAGGATCTCTTTTGCATTGTTGGTGGCAACGCAAGCTGGTGCAGCCACTCTGGAAAACAGTATGGAGGTTCCTCAAAAAACTAAAAATAGAACTACTCTATGAACCAGCATTTGCACTACTAGGCATTTATCCATGGGATACAGGTGTGCTGTCTTGAAGGGACACATGCACCCCCATGTTTATAGCAGCACTATCAACAATAGCCAAAGTATGAATAGCCGAAATGTCCATCGGTGGATGAATGGATAAAGAAAATGTGGTATATATATATACAATGGAGTATTACTCGGCAATCAAAAAGAATGAAATCTTGCCATTTGCAACTACATGGATGGAACTGGAGGGTATTATGCTAAGTGAAATTAGGCAGTCAGAGAAAGACAAAAATGATATGACTTCACTCATATGAGGACTTTAAGAGATAAAACACATGAACATAACGCACGGGAAACAAAAATAATATAAAAACAGGGAGGGGGACAAAACATAAGAGACTCATAAATATGGAGAACAAACTGAGGGTTACGGGAGAGGTTATGAAAGGGGGGATGGGCTAAATGGGTAAGGGGCATTAAGGAATCTCCTCCTGAAATAACTGTTTCACTATATGCTAACTAATTTGGACGTAAATTTTAAAAAATAAAAAATGAAATAAAAAAAAAAGATGAAGGGGCGCCTGGGTGGCGCAGTCGGTTAAGCGTCCGACTTCAGCCAGGTCACGATCTCGCGGTCCGTGAGTTCGAGCCCCGTGTCGGGCTCTGGGCTGATGGCTCGGAGCCTGGAGCCTGTTTCCGATTCTGTGTCTCCCTCTCTCTCTGCCCCTCCCCCGTTCATGCTCTGTCTCTCTCTGTCCCAAAAATAAATAAATGTTGAAAAAAAA
>NW_024413362.1:0-1095 GCF_014898765.1 Herpailurus yagouaroundi | reverse complement strand
CATTCTCCCATACAAACAAGAAATAATTAGAAATATAGTCAGAGAATTCGCGCCATTTGCCATAACAGAAGTCAAAGGAGAAGGAGGTGGAAGGACGGAAGGCAGGAAGGCAGGAAGGCAGGAAGGCAGGAAAGCAGGAAGGCAGGAAGGCAGGAAGGCAGGAAGGCAGGAAGGCAGGAAGGCAGGAAGGCAGGAAGGCAGGAAGGCAGGAAGGCAGGAAGGCAGGCAGGAAGGAAGGAAGGAAGGAAGGAAGGAAGGAAGGAAGGAAGGAAGGAAGGAAGGAAGGAAGGAAGGAAGGAAGGAAGGAAGGGAGGGAGGGAGGGAGGGAGGGAGAGAGGGAGGGAGGGAGGGAGGAAGGAAGGAAGGAGGGAGGGAGGAAGGGAGGGAGGGAGGGAAAGAAGGAAGGAGGGAACTTAACAAGAAACATGAAAGAAGTATATAAATAAGCCTTTCAGAAAACTTTAAACTCATCTGAGAGATATTAAAAAAAGCGTAAATATAAACATTCCCTCTGTTGGAATACAAAAAGTTATTATTGTAAGAATGCCAACTATCTCTAAATTACTATGGAAATTTGTTGCAAGCCCAATAAAATATGGATTTTTTAAAATCAGATCAGCTGGTTCTAAGATTTTTGTATAAATATCAAAATTCAAGCTGTCCAGAAACATTTTTCTGAAAAGGAAGCATATGAAGTAGACGAGTTCTACCAGATAATAAATTATGTTATAAAGCAAATGTGGTTCAGCTGAATGAATGAATCATCATAGAGCATCCAGAAGTAGGTTCAAAGCATATGCAAATTTAGTATATAACTAAGTGAACGTTTCAAAGCAAATGCATTGTTCGAATGATAGTAACAATGATACTATTCATGAAGTCAATACTTTTCTTATAAATGTCTTAATTTGCATTATGTCATATTTTGTATGCTATAATATTGTTACCAATGTTATATATTTTCTTATAAAAATGCATCTATAAAATCCTAGGAGAAAACAAGAAAGTTATTTTTCTATTCTCTATTGGGAAAAGCCTTCTTAATATTTACTGAGCGTTTGTTGCTAAGAAATTTTAAGCACTTACGTATTTGTT
>NW_024413361.1:0-3829 GCF_014898765.1 Herpailurus yagouaroundi | reverse complement strand
CTAATTGGTTATCCAGCAGACATTTCAAATGTAACATGTCCAAAACAGAGCTTCCCATTCTCTTCCTCCTCAGCTCCCAGTTTGATCCTCTAGTCTTCCCATCTCAGTAAATGGTAACTCTATCCTTCAGCTGCTCGGAGCAAAAATCATGAAGGAAGTCTAGACTCCTCTTCCTCAACCCCACATCTACTCTGATAGCAAATCTTATCAACACTAACACGTTAGATATTTTACATAGTAGTTTTATTTGTCTGTTTCCTTCACAAGAATGTAAACTCCATGAGAATGGAGTTGTGTCTGTTTTTTAATTAATTAATTAACAAATTAATTATTGTACATTTATTTGTTTTTGAGAGACAGAGACACAGCACAAATCGGGGAGGGGCAGAGAGAGAGAAGGAGACACAGAATCCAAAGCAGGCTCCAGGCTCTGAGCTGTGAACACAGAGTCTGATGTGGGCTTGAAGTCACAAACTGTGAGATCATGACCTGAGCCAAAGTTGACTGAGCCACCCAGGTGCCCCTGTCATTGTATATCTTCTTTGGTGACGTGTCTGTTAAGGTCTTTCGTTCGTTTTTAAAATTGAGATGTTTGTTTTCTCATTGTTGGGTTTTAAGAGCTATTTGTGTATTTGGATAACAGTCCTTTATCAGATGTGTCTTTACAAATATTTTCTTCTAGTCTGTGGCTTGTCTTGTCATTCTCTCGATGTTACATGTTTTTCATCATAATTAAATAAATAATATAGGAATTGTTTCATGAAATTTTGTTAAAACTCATTAGTATAACTCTCTGAACCTGGTGTCCTCTTATTTTTGTTTCCAAAAAAAAATTTTTTTTTTGCTTCTACACATAAGTTTATTTTTTTCCCCCTCCAAATATTTATTTAAATTCCACTTAGTGGAGCACCTGGATGGCTCAGTCAATTGAGTGACCAGCTCTCAATTTTGGCTCAGGTCATGATCCCAGGGTCATGGGTTTGAGCCCACATCTGGCTCCATGCTGACCATGGAGACTGCTTAAGATTCTCTCTCTCCCTCTGCCCCTCTCCCCTGCTTGCACTCTCTCTCTCTCTGAAATAGAATAGAATAGAATAGAATAGAATAGAATAGAATAGAATAGAATAGAATAGAAAAAAATAAATCCCAGTTAGTTAACATGTAGTGTAATACTGGTTTTTGGTGTAGAATTTAGTGTAGGTTTTTGGCTTATCACTTCTATACCACACCCAGTGCTCATCTTGTTGTCCTTTTTATTTTTTTTTAAGTTTATTTATTTATTTTTAGAGAGAGAGAGAGTCTCCCAAGCAGGTTCTGCACTGTGGGCCTGGAGCCCCATGTGGGGTTCCATTCTGCAACCCTTGAGATTTTGACGTGAGCTGAAACCAAGAGACAGAAGCTTAACCCACTATGGCACCCAGGTGACCCCTGGTGTCCTTTTTAAAATGAGCTTTAAGGGGCGCCTGGGTGGCTCAGTCGGTTAAGCGTCTGACTTCGGCTCAGGTCATGATCTCACGGTCCGTGGGTTTGAGCCCCGCGTCGGGCTCTGTGCTGACAGCTCAGAGCCCGGAGCCTGTTTCAGATTCTGTGTCTCCCTCTCTCTGTGACCCTCCCCCGTTCATGCTCTGTCTCTCTCTGTCTCAAAAATAATAAACGTTAAAAAAAATAAAATAAAATAAATAAAATGAGCTTTGAGGGGCGCCTGGATGGCTCAGTCGGTTGAGCATCCAACTTCAGCTCAGGTCATGATCTCACTGTCCGTGATTTCGAGCCCTGTGTCGGGCTCTGTGCTGACAGCTTAGAGTCTGGAGCCTGCTTCAGATTCTGTGTCTCCCTCTCTCTGCCCCATTTAAATGCATTAAAATAGATGCATTTACTTTTTAATCCGGAATCCACTGTTTGGAATCTATCTGCAGGTACAACCTCACAAATGTGAAATGATATGTACAGGATTATTCATTAGAGCATTGTTTATAATAGCAAAGATAGAAACAGCCCATCATCAGGGAATAGGTAAAATAAACTAACCACACAGTGGTATTCCCTGTAGCCTGGAAAAAATGATCAGGAATATCTCCTCTCTATGTACTGTTATAAAGAGATCTCCAAGATATGCTGCTAAGTGCAGAGAAAGGTACAGAACAGCGTGAAGAATGTGCCCCTTTTGTATACATAGGGGGAGTAAGAAAAATACATATTAACATTTATTCACATTAGCATAAGGAAACATAGGAATAATTGGGGTGTCTGGGTGGCTCAGTTGGTTAAGCATCCGGTTTCAGCTCCGGTCATGATCTTGTGGTTCGTGAGTTTGAGCCCTGCATTGGGCTCTGTGCTGACAGCTCAGAGCCTGGAGCCTGCTTTGCATTCTGTGTCTCCTTCTCTCTCTGCCCCTAACCCACTCGCATTCTGTCTCTGTCTCTCTCATAAATAAATAAACATTAGAAAAAATTTTAAAGAAAGAAATATAGGAATGATATATAAGAAACTAATAAAAGTGGTTTCTTGTAGGCTCAGAGATGAGGTAGATAGGATATGGATAGATGTGGACAAGATGGGAACAAGGCTTTTCCATTGTTTTATATTGCTTTGATTTTCAAATGTGAATTAATTTTAAGAGAAGTTTAAGTGAAGTTATTATTTTAAGAGATATATCCGTTAGCTATTTAAAATGTCTTTTAAAGGACTATACAGGGGCACCTGGGTGGCTCAGTTGGTTAAGCACCTGACTTCGGCTCAGATCATGATGTCACCATTCATGAGCTGGAGCCCTGCTCCAGGCTCTGCACTCTCTCTCCCTTTCTCTCTCCTTCGCCCTCTGCATCTCCTGGGATCTCTCTCAGTAGAGAGACTCTCTGCCCCTCTCTCACATGTGTTCTCTCTCTCTCTCTCAAAAATAAGTTAATTAATTAAAAAAAAGAATTTCCACTTTAAAAAAGAAATAAAGGGCTGTACAGATGTTAAGTTAGGTGTAGTGGACTTGATACAATTCAGAATATAAAGACTGTCCTTGCTCTCAGAAGAAATTTTATATCTGAAAAATAAAACAATATACATACATACTTAAAAACTGACAACACTGAAACAAGGAGAGTGTCTAATAAGTACTGAATGATAGTTCTGATCCTAAGTTCTATGAGATTCATGGCGGGGGGATGATTTCAGCTGTGTCAGTCTCAAGGAGGAGACAATATTGGCTGGACTTCACTTATTTGTTTAGTTTTGAATATTTTAATGTTTATTTATTTATTTTTGAGAGAGAGGAAGAGAGAGGGGTGAGGGGAAGAGAGAAAGGGAGACAGAGCATCCCAAGCAGGCTTCGCACTGTCAGGCAGAGTCCGACATGGGCTCAAACCCACGAACTGTGAGATCATGACCTGAGCCAAAGTCTTAACCAAGTGAGCCACCCAGGTGCCCCTTGGCTGGACTATCAAGGAGAAACAGGAATTGTGTTATTAGAGAGGAGGACATAGGTCACTTCAGGTACAAACTCAAGTATAACCAAAATATGGGAGATCATAAGTAACCCTTCTGATATTTCTCAAAATACTTAGGGTTGGGTTCAAGGTGAAGATGGTTTTTAAAAATGCTAGCCATGCAAACAGTCGGGGACAAGGCTCCCTAGCAGGGGAACCCCAAGGGTAAATGCTCAGAGATCTTGTTGGAGTCCAGGAGAGAGAAAGCTGAGAAAGATAAAGGGAGCACCACGTGCCAGACCATGTGGGTCCTTCATTCTATGTGCAATAGGAAATCATTGCACAATTTTACTTTTTTTTTTTTTTAATTTTTACTTTAATTTCAGTTAGTTAACATACAGTGTTATATTAGT
>NW_024413360.1:0-4091 GCF_014898765.1 Herpailurus yagouaroundi | reverse complement strand
TATTTGGCTATATATATATATATATATATATATATATAGCCAAATAAATCCCAGGGAGAGTGTTAAAAAGAAATCCACATCTTTTGAGTGTATCATTTATTCTGACAGCTGAATCCTCAAAAAAAAACAAAACAGAACAAAAAAAACAAAAATCAAGAAACAATGGAACCTAAGAGACAGTGGAATAACCATCTTCATATGCGGAAAGAAAATAACCCTCAACATAAAATACTTTACTCAAGAAAGAAAAACCCATTGACCATAAACATGAATTAAAGATACATTCAACAAATGAAACCTGAGAGCGTTCACCACCATATATACCAGTGTTCACTCTTTAATATGGAGCAACGAGTTTACTGAAATTAGGGTAAATCTAAATACCTATTGGGGAAAAAAATAAAATAAAATAAATACCTATTGTGTAAATAAAAAGTGATGATTACATCTTCACACACCACCCCTTCCCACGGATTTGCCCTTTTCTAGTGTTCTTTCCTATTGATCTGGGCATCATCTGATACCTTTTCCCTTTAGCCTGAAGAACTTATTTCTTGTAATGAAAGTCTACCAGAGTCAAATGCTTTTAGCTTTTTTCTGAGGGCAAATGTCTTTTTTTTCTTTCATTCTTTAAGTATGTATTTTGATTGATTTTTTTTTTTATTTCAGCATTTTAAAGAAGCTATTCCACTGTGTTCTGGAGTCTAGAGTTTTTGATGAGAAGTTAGTTGTCATTCTTATTATTGTATCATTAAACTATGTGCCACTTTTCTCTGGCCGTGCTTAATATATTCTCTTTAATTTTAATTTTCAGTATTTTGACTATGATGTGCCTTGATATGGTTTTTTTTTTTTTTGTATCTATTCTAATTGGCTTTTCCTGAGCTTCTAACATCTGTGAATTGATATTTTTTTATTAATTTTTGAAAATTCTCAAGTCTAATCCTTCAAATATTCCCTGTGCTGCATTTCCTTTCATCTCTTTCATAGGGACTCCAATATACATACATTATAGTGTTTGATATTATCCTACAATTCTGAGAGTCTGTCGTAACTTTTTAATTTTTCTCTCCTTATGCATAAATTTGGATTAATTTTATTAACCTGTCTTCAAGTTCTGCTGTTAAATCCTTCAAATGAAATTTTCATATCAGTTCTAGAATTTCCATCTTATTCGTTTATGGAATTTCAGATTCTCTGCTGCAGTTTCCCCTATTTTTACTTATTTTTCCAATATTTTCCACTAAACACATTAATAGAGTTACCTTAAAACTTGTGTCTGCTGGGTCCAACATCTGGGTCATTTCTGGTTCTGTTTCTATTGGCCATTTTTTTGTCTTGGTTACGGGTCACATTTTCCTGCTTTTTTACATGTCTTCTATCTTTGACTATGTACTCATTTGGAAAGGATCGGTGGGCACGTGTGACTTGAAGGGGTCTCTATCCTTTCTTGTCTGTGCTGTTGCTATGTACTCAGTGGAGACTCAGGTTGAAAAAGCGACCTGTGAGTGCTCCTAGGAAAATCTCTCTCCACACTCATTCCCTGTCTTTCAGAAACTGACAACAGCCATGCATTGGTGGGGCCTTATGGATGAGAATTTGCAGGTGGGTGCCGTTTGCATTTAGGTCTTTTGGAATCTTACTACATCATACCAGCTCATCCAAATTTCAGCCAGTTCAGCTAGTTTCTCATTGCATCTCCCAAATCCCCTATCTATGGTAGGGATTCCTCCTCCATCCACAATATTCCTATGTGAAAGCAGCCTCATGTATCAGTCTCCTTAAAAAGGCTCTTTATGCTGAAATTAGGTCATTTTATTTTTATTTTTTTATATTATCTGTACTTTTTTTTTAATATATGAAATTTATTGTCAGATTGGTTTCCATACAACAGCCAGTGCTCATCCCAAAAGATGCCCTCTTCAATACCCATCACCTACCCTACCCTCCCTCCCACCCCCCATCAACCCTCAGTTTGTAAATTAGGTCATTTTAAATTCATTGCATCTTCAGCTCTCCGGTAGGTTTTTAACCACTATGATTTTGTAGCTCATACAGCTTACTCACATTGTTACAGTGAGAGAAATGGTCTCTTACAACTTTCTAGAACCCACCTGGAAGTCCAGGTGAGCGGAAGTCCAAATGTTTTTCAAAAAGGCTTATTAATTGAAAATATGAAAAGACAGGGTAAGAAGAAGCTTCTGACATCTGTAGACTATGAGATTACCCATCTCCTCTCCATATCTGGAACCAATTAACACTGACTGGATTCAGGGAAAACACTCCCAGGTCACATGTCAGGTCCGTATCTCTGCTGAGAAAGCCCAGGACAGCTAATGTATCCAAGGCCCAGTACAACAGAAACATCTGTCTTTAAAAGGCCACCTGTTTTAAAATGGAATTTGGGGGAAATGACATAAAAGAGAATTTACTCCAATTTTACCAAATAGAATTTCTGTTATCATTTAAAATCCTCTTTATCCTCATTTCAGTAGATTTCTTCTTCTTAATCCATGCTGGACTGGTACCAAATTCAGAAGCCAGTTTCTCTAACATACCTGCTGAGTCTGAAAAGATAGTTTATGCTTGCCAAAGAAACTGCAGTATAACTAGAATGTATGCATTTTCACACAAAGAAAAATAAACAAGGGGGCTGACAGGAGAGGATCTTTGTTGCGCCAATCATCTAAACTTGTACATTAAGAAAGCAGAAAGAAAAGAGTAGCTTAATCCGAAAACAGTAGAAGAGAAACATGAAGGCAACAATAAGAATAATGAGGGTTTGCCTGGTGGCTCAGTCGGTTAAGCTTCTGACTCTTGGTTTCAGCTCAGGTCATAATCTCACAGTTCCTGTGATAGAGGCCTGGGTCAGGCTCTGCACTGGCAGTGCGGAGCCTGCTTGAGATTCTCTCTCTCCCTCTCTCTCTCTCTGCCCCTCCCCTGCTCATGCGCTCTCTCTCTCTCTCTCTCTCTCTCTCAAAATAAATAAATAAACTTAAAAAAATAATGAAATAGAAAATGGACAAACAGTACAGAGAAACCAATTAAACCAAAGCTGTATCTTTTAAAAATGTAATGCATTTGATAAACCTCTACAGTTATCAAGAAAAAACACAAATTACCAATATCAGGAGTTAAAGAGGAAACATAACTACAGGTCCTACAAACACTAAAATGATAGACTAACAATATATGCAAATTTATTCCAGTACATTCATCAACATAATGAAACTACCTATTCCTTAAAAAAAGGAAAATTACAAAAACTGACATAAAAAGAGAAATCATTTAATACCATCTAATACCGCCTCCTTTTGGAATGGCTGAAACAACTCAGGCAACAACAGAGGTTAGGAAGCATGCAGAGAAAGAGGATCTCTTTTGCACTGTTGGTGGGAATGCAAACTGGTGCAGTCACTCTGGAAAACAGTATGGAGGTTCCTCAAAAAGTTAAAACTAGAACTACCCTATGACCCAGCAATTGCACTACTAAGTGTTTATCCAAGGGATACGGGTATGCTGTTTCAAAGGGGTACATGCACCCCAATGTTTATAGCAGCACTATCGACAATAGTCAAAGTATGGAAAGAGCCCAGATATACATTGACAATGAATGGGTAAAGAAGATGTGGTATATATATATATATATATATATATATATATATATATATACACACAATGGAGTATTGCTCAGTGATCAAAAAAAATGAAATCTTGCCATTTGCAACAACATGGATGGAACTAGAGGGTATTATGCTAAGTGAAATAAGTCAGAGAAAGACAAATGTCATATGACTTCACTCATATGTGGAATTTAAGATACAAAACAGATGAATATATGGGAAGGGAAGCAAAAATAATATAAAAACAGGGAGGGGGACAAAACATAAGAGACTCTTAAATACAGAGAACAAACTGAGGGTTGCTGGAGGGACTGCGGGTGGGGGGATGGGCTAAATGGGTAAGGGGCACTAAGGAGGATACTTGTTGGCATGAGCACTGGGTGTTATGCATAGGAGATGAATCACTGGAATCTACTCCTGAAATCATTATTGTACTATATGCTAACTACCTTGGATGTAAACTAAAAA
>NW_024413359.1:0-1312 GCF_014898765.1 Herpailurus yagouaroundi | reverse complement strand
GCTGAATAGTATTCCACTATATATATATAGTGGAATACTATTCAGCCATAATGATGAAATCTCTCCATTTATAATAGCATGAATGTATCTAGAGAGTATAATGCTAAGCAAAATAAGTTAGCCAGAGAAAGATAAATACCATATGATTTCATTCATATGTGGAAATTAAGAACCAAATCAACAAACAAAAAAAGAGACCAAGGAACAGACACTTAACTATAGAGAACCAACAGATCATTATCAGAGGGGAGGTGGGTGAAAGGATGGGTGACTTAGGTGAAGGGCCTTGAGGTTACATTTGTCTTGATAAACATTGAGTAATACACAGAATTGTTTAATCAATATATCACATACTTGAAACTAATTTAACACTACATACTAACCATACTTGCATTTAAAAAATAAGAAAATGAAAACACTAAAAATAT
Organism: Herpailurus yagouaroundi; assembly: GCF_014898765.1. Taxonomy (NCBI): domain Eukaryota; kingdom Metazoa; phylum Chordata; class Mammalia; order Carnivora; family Felidae; genus Herpailurus; species Herpailurus yagouaroundi. The sequence continues at coordinate 884 of NW_024413359.1, read as the reverse complement.
AAAGCAGTTGTTATTTATTATTTTTTTAAAAATATAATTTATTGTCAAATTGGCTTACAACACCCAGTGCTCATCCCAACAAGCGGCCTCCTCAATGCCCATCACCCACTTTCCCCTCTCCCCTGACTCCCATCAACCCTCAGTTTGTTCTCTGTACTTAAGAGTCTCTTATGGTTTACATCCCTTCTTCTCTGTAACTTTTTTTTCCCCTTCCGTTCCCCCATGGTCTTCTGTTAAGTTTCTCAAGATCTACATATGAGTGAAAACATATGTTATCTGTCTTTCTTTGACTGACTTATTTCACTTAGCATAATACCCTCCAGTTTCATCCACATTGCTGCAAATGTCAGGATTTCATTCTTTCTCATTTCTCAATACAAGTAGTATTCCATTGTATATATATACCACATCGTCTTTATCCAGTCGTCAGTTGATGGACATTTATTTAGGCTCTTTCCATAATTTAGCTATAGTTGAAAGCACTGCTATAATCATTGAGGTACATGTGCCTCTATGCATCAGCACTCCTGTATCCCTTGGGTAAATTCCTAGCAGTGGTATAAAGTAGTTTTTAATGTAAATACATGAATAAGTAAAAGTAAAGCAAACCAAAGAAACCTTAAACATCTATTCTGTTCTAGGTGTTGAGGATATAATGGTGAGTATCTTGTTCTCAAGTTACTGGTGCTTATTTACTTAAAGCAATATATCAGATCCTCAATTAAAAGTAAAATATTTTTAAAAATACATGTTCTTTTTTTGATTTAAAAAAACTATAAAATGCAACCAAGCATAAAAAATATAATGAAATGTTGCTCATAATCCCACTAGCATTTATAGTTGTGTGTGTGTGTGTGTGTGTGTGTGTGTGTGTGTGTGTGTGT
>NW_024413358.1:0-4894 GCF_014898765.1 Herpailurus yagouaroundi | reverse complement strand
TAAATATACTATATACTATATATATATATAGTATATAGTATATTTAAGTAGGCTTCATGCTCAACATGGAACCCAAAATGGGGCTTGAACTCATGACCCTGGGATCAACACCTGAGTTGAGATCAAGAGTCACACAGTCAACCAACTGAGCTACCCAGAGCCCTCAGAATTCATTCTTGATAAAAATCCTCAAAAAAGTAGGGATAGATTGAACATACCTGAACATCACAAAGGCCATATACAAAGGATCCACAGGTAATATCATCCCTCAATGGGGAAAAACTGAGAGTCTTTCGCCTATAGTCAGGACTAAGACAAGTATGTCCATTCTCACCTTTACTATTTAACATAGTACTGGAAGTCTTAGCCTCAGCAATCAGACAACAAAAACATGTAAAGAACATACACATTGGCAAGGAAGAAGTCAAACTTTCACTATTTGCAGATGACATGATTCTCTACATGGAAAACCCAACAGACTCTACCAAAAAATTGCTAGAACTAATACATTAATCCAGCAAAGTCACAGGATGCAAAATCAACATGCAGAAATCTGTTGCATTTCTATACACCAATAATGAAGCAGCAGAAAAGGAAATCAAGAAATCAATTCCATTTGTAATTGCACCAAAAACAATTAAGATTCTTAAGAATAAACCTAACTAAAGAGGTAAATGATCTGTACTCAGAAAACCATAGAATGCTTATGAAAAATTTTGAAGAGAACACAAAGAAATTGAAAAACATTCCATGATCATTGATCGGAAGACAAGCACTGTTAAAATGTCTATATAACCCAAAGCGATCTATACATTTAATGCAATTCCTTATCAAAATACCACCAACATTTTTTTACAGAGCTAGAAAAAACAATCTTAAAATTTGTATGGAACCATAAAAGACCCAAATAGCCAAAGCAATCCTGAAAAAGGAAAACAAAATTGAGCGTATCATGATTCTGCATTTCAAGCTATATTACAAAGTTGTAGTCATCAAGAGAGTATGGTACTGGCACAAAAACATACACATAGATTAATGGAACAGAGTAGAAAATCCAGAAACAGACCCACAGCTATATGGTTAATTAATCTTTCACAAAGCAGAAAGAATAACCAATGGAGAAAAGACAGTCTCTTTGACAAATAGTGTTGGTAAATCTGTATGGTGACGTGCAGAATAATGAAACTGGACCACTTTCATACACCATATGCAAAAATAAATTCAAAATGAATGAAAGACCTAATGTGAAACAAGAAACCATTCAAAATTTTACAGGAAAAAAAACAGGCAGCAACCTCTTTGACCTCAGAGAGAGCAACTTCTTACTAGACACGTCACTGAAGGCAAGGGGAACAAAAGCAAACATGAACTATTGGGACTTCATCAAGATAAAAAGCCTCTGCACAGTGAAGGAAACAATCAACAAAACTAATAAGAAACCTACAGAATGGGAGAAGATATTTACAAATTACATATCTGTTAAAGAATTAGTATTCAAAATCTATAAATAACTTATCAAACTCAACACCCAAAAACCAAATAACCCAGTTAAGAAATGTGAAGAGGACATGAATAGACACTTTTCCAAATAAGATATCTAGATGGCTAACAGACACATGAAAAGATGCTCAACATCAGTCATCACCAAGGAAATACAAATCAAAGTAGCAATGAGATACCACCTCATACAGGTCAGAATGGCTAAAATTAACAACATAAGAAAAAAAGATGTCGGTGAGGATGTGGAGAAAGGGGAACATTTTTCACTGTTGGTGGGAATGCAAACTGGTGCAGCTACTCTGGAGAACACTATGGAGGTTCCTCAACTGTCTCTCTGACCATCCCCTGTGGGCGTGCTCTCTCTCTCAAAATAAATAAACATTAAAAATATCCTAAGAATAGAACTATCCCATGATCCAACAATTTAATTTACACTATTAGGTATTTACTCAAAGGATACAAAATTACACGTTCAAAGGGTAAATGCACTGTGATTGTTACAGTAGCATTATCAACAATAGCTAAGCTATGGAGAGAGCCAGAATGTCCATCAACTGATGAATATATAAAGAAGAGGTGTTATATATTTGATAGAATATTACTCAGCCATCAAAAAGAGTGAAATCTTGCCATTTGCAACAACACGGGTGGAGCTAGAATGTTTGTACCAAGCAAAATAAGTGAGTCAGAGAAAGATAAATACCATATGATTTCACTTATATGTGAATTTAGGAAACAACACAGGTGAACTTACGGGAAGGGGGAAGGAAAAGAGGGGGAAAAAAGAGACTCTTAATAGAGAACAAACTGAGGATTGATGAAGGGAGGTAGGTGGGAGATATGCTACATGGGTAATGAGTATTAAGGAGGTCACTAGTGATGAGCACTGGGTGTTGTATGTAATTTTACTGAATTCTACTCCTAAAACCAATATTGTACTGTGTGTTAACTAAAATTTAAAATAAAAAAATACAATGTCACAAATGTGTGTCAACTTGTTAATTTAAAAAAAAATCTCATATTTTTCACAATTTTTCATGTTTAAGGTATCAGTTGCTTTTTAAAATATATAATTTTCCATAAGTTTATCCTTTAAATAAATATTTAATACTTGGTTTTGTAAAAAAAAATAATGTCCTGGGAATGTAATATATAGCATGGTATTCATACATAATAATACTAAAATATGCATTTTTCAAAGTTGTGAGGAGAGTAGATCTTAAAACTTCTCATCACAAAGAAGAAATGTAACTGTATTGTGATGGATTTAGGTTTACTAGACATATTGTAGTGATCATTTTGCAATGTATACAAATAGATCATTATTTTGTATGCTGGAAACTAATTTAATGTTATATGTCAATTATATCTCAATTTAAAAAAAGGATTTGATGAACTTATTGAATGATCAGATGTGGGATAAATGGTAGGGAAAAAGAGAAGAGACAAAAAAGAAGCTTGGGCTCAAGAATCATATTGCCTCAGTCTCATTTCTGACTCTGCTACTTATTATATATGGAAACATGGCAAGTCACTTTACCTCTTTGTGCCTCAGTTTCCTCATCTGTAAAATGGGGTTATAACAGTACTTACCTCAGATGATTGATATGAGATTACATTGGAAACTATAGGTAGAAAACAGTATCCAGAACATAGTAGACATATTTTTTATCTCTCCTTTTGCTGAGAAGAAACATTGTTTCCACTTTCTGTAATTCTCATTCTTCCCAGTTCTTAGACAACTGGCTGTAGTAAAAAGCTCACCTACCTAGGATTGGTGGGGCCTTATTCAGTAACTTCCTAGGCCTATATTTAAAATATGGAAAATTAGGTAATCTACAAGATCCTGTGAAGCTCCATTATTCTATGCTTTTGAGATTTTGTACCTACGACTTTGAGACTAGAGAAGAGATTTGGTAAAATAATCTGGGGAAAGGCATGACAGCTTGGAAAAGCTATCAAATCTTATAAATCCTTAGCCTGCCTGAAGTGTGGTCTCTACAGGGCGCTCAAAATACACAAAGTACACTATTAAAGGTTCTTAGAGCTCTGAGAGTAATAATCAAAGCTGGCAGCTGTTGTCAAAGAGGTCTAATTGGGGATTGCTGGTCTGGATAGATTTGAGCTCTCCCAGAGTACAGTTGTGGTTGGAAAAAGTCCTCATTTATGAGCCTGTGTCCCACAGGTTAGCTGTGATCATATTCCCAATGTACACATAAGCTGGTACTGAGTTTCTGACATCTCTTCTCCCCATAGCTTCCCTGTTGTGTCCCAGGGTCATGTGGTAAGATTTCAGGAACTTTGGAAAGGGGCAATTTGAGGGGAGGTGCAGACAAAGGTGTTCACTTTCTAATGAGATTTGGAGGTGAGGGCAGGGAGGAGAATGGGAATGACCTAAGAGGTAGGACATACAGATATTTAAAACATCACTGGACTATGCTAAATGACCGTATAGCCCTCTGGAAAGACATCCAAACTAATCATGCCAATGTGAAGCCCTGTGGCAAAGAAATCTTAAACATTCTTCAATAAGCTGTGTAGTGAGAATTTGCAAGAGTCTGGTTTTTAGATAGGAGGCCCCAGCTTCCTCCTCTACTCCAAGACACAGCAGGCCCCTTTCCTACTCTGGCACTCAAATGACCCAATTACTGATTTAAAAAAACAACCTTCTTATTTCCAATTTCTGTAAAACATAAAATATTATCACATTTGAGTTTAATTAGGTAATCATCTACAAACTTTGGCTGGTACCCATCCGTCCCCTACTACCTTCCTACCCCTGCCAAATAAAGGCTCTAAAAGGCACACAGAAAAGAAGCTGTCCCCCAGGGATTGCTCTCAAGGCCTGGTGTACCCTTTTGTTTTCTTTTGTTTTGTTTTTTTCTCAGACCTAATTGCAGTTGAACATAAATTTCCTCAAGAAAGGAGATGGCTATCTCTCTGGGCCTCTCTCCCCATGTTGAAAAGGAGAGAGTTTCCATGGGTCTATGCCAGTGACAAACCTTTTCTGGAATGCTAAAGACTGTCAGATGAGCTTTTCCTGAGAGCCTTTTGAAGTAAGGAAATGGATAAAGAAAACATGAGAATGGCATCAAACCTTTAGGGAGGTATTATTACAGAGGGTCTCAGCATGCTGGAGGCTGCACTTGCTTCTTCAGATAGTCTTCTACTATCTGTAGATGGTTATTGCAGATTCCCCAGGGCAGAAAAGAAAGATCCCTTCCTAGATTTATCCTCCTACACTGTTCCTGGTCCTGACTAGAACCCTCCCCAAGCACAGCAGTATACCAGGCTATAATATGCTAGATCCTACTGTGAAAATCTAGTCTTTTCTCTTTCTCTTTCTCTTTCTCTTTCTCTCTCTCTCTCTCTCTCTCTCTCTCTCTCTCTCTCT
>NW_024413357.1:0-1128 GCF_014898765.1 Herpailurus yagouaroundi | reverse complement strand
CTGCCTATGTATATATATATATATATATATATATATACATAGGCAGTTAACCTGAGAATTGATTTAACAACTTCTGAGTTCTAGAAGATATTCGATTCCTCAGAAGATTTATATAAATTTATCTTCTGTGTATGTTTGGAGGGTGGTGATGCATGGCATTTTGATTTATCTGCATAAATTACTATTACAAATAAGGACCAAAACCACAATAAAAAAATAAATGAATGGCACCTGTATTGATTTGCTAGGGCTTCTATAACAAAATACAACAGGCTGGGTGGTTTAAACAACATAAATTTATCTTCTCACAGTTTTGGAAGCTCCACATCCAAACTCAAGGTATTTACAGGTGTGGTTTCTCCTGTGGCCTCTCTTCCTTGGCTCACCACCTTGCTGTGTCCCCACATGGCCTTTTCTTTGCGCATGGACATCCCTAATGTCTGTGTCCAGATTTCCTCTTGTGACAAGGACACCATCATACTGATCTCGGACCCAAATCAGATGACCTAATTGAACCTTAATTACCTTATCTCCAAATACAGTCACATTCTGAGGCACTAGAGGTTATGGCTTCGATACACACGTTTTGGCCGAGCAAAATGCAGCCTATTATAACCCAGTGATTTCCTAATCTTGACTGTGTAATGGTATTATCTTAGTAACTGTAAAAACATGCAGATTCCCACCCCTATTGAGACCTATTATATTAGAATCTTTGTAATTGGGATCTGGCTCTCTCCTGGCACATGATCACCCAGTACAGGGCATTATTATTGTTGTCGTTTTTAGTAGTAGTGGCAGTCGTAGAAAGCTTCATGACAATAGCAATATGTCTATCCGTGATGATGGAAGGCAGAACCTTGAAAGCTTAATTTGATCACTATGGGACAGACTTTAGGGGAGTTACATATTCAGGGGGCATTGTCAGGTAGCCGCAAGGGAATCTATGGTTCTTTGTTACTATAACAAGTTTCCACAAACTTAGCAGCTTAAAACCATGCTTATCGGGGCGCCTGGGTGGCGCAGTCGGTTAAGCGTCCGACTTCAGCCAGGTCACGATCTCGCGGTCCGTGAGTTCGAGCCCCGCGTCGGGCTCTGGGCTGATGGCTCAGAGCCTGGAGCCTGTTT
>NW_024413356.1:0-5016 GCF_014898765.1 Herpailurus yagouaroundi | reverse complement strand
TGTATATATATATATATATATATATATATATATATATATATATACAGGTATGTGCATACATATATACATATATATACATACATGTATATATATATGGAATATTACTCAGCGATAAAAAAAGAATGAGATTTTGACATTTGCAACAACATGGATGGACCTAAAGAGGATATTATACTAAGTGAAATAAATCAGACAGAGAAAGATAAATACCATATGATTTCATTTATACATAGAATCTAAAAACCAAAACAAACAAATAAAACAGAAGCAGACTCATAAATACAGAGAACAAACTGGTGGTTGCCAGAGGGGTTGGGGGTGAAAGGATGGGCAAAATAGGTAAAGGAGATTAAGAGATATAAACTTCTAGTTATAAAACAAATAACTCACAGGGATATAAGGTACAGCATAGGGAATACAGTCAATAATACTGTAATAACTTTGTGTTATTGGTAACTACACTGATCATGGTGAGCATAATAGTGTATGTGATTGTCGAATCACTATGTCATACACATGAAACCAATATAATATTGTATGTATTATATGTATTGTATATGTATATGTTATATGTATTATAATATTGTATGTATACTTCAATTTAAAAAATTAAAAAATACAACATATCCAATCACCACTTGATCTACCTAAAAAGGCTGATCTCTTATTTTAAAAAAGGTATCTAGGGGCGCCTGAGTAGCTCAGTTGGTTAAACATCCAACTTCTGCTCTGGCCATGATCTCAAGGCTCATGAGTTTGAGCCTCGTCTCGGGTTCTGTGCTGTCAGCACACAGCGTGGAGCCTGCTTCGGATTCTGTGTCTCCCTCTCTTTCTGCCCCTCCCCTGCTCACACTCTGACTCTCTCTCTCTCTCTCAAAAATAAACATTAAAAAAATTAAAAATAAATAAAAAACAAATTTAAAAAAGGTATCTAGGAATAGAGGGAACTCTCTGGTTCCAAGTTTTCTTTGCAGTCTCAAATATCTTAATAAGCTTACCAGTGTGAAGTGCAATCATCCATGCCACCATTTTATGAAAGGTGAGGTTCCTGTCCAGTTGTCTTCGAATTCTTGTCGAGCAGCACTTTGGATTAAGGGGGAAAGAACAAAATAGTAATTGGTAACAAGAAGGCTTTCCATGCGCCAGGCAGTAGATACATATCTCATTTCATTCTCACAACCACCCTAAAAACGATGTCATTCGACGCATTTGACAGATGAAAAAACTGAGGCTCAGATATGTGTAGTCATCTTCCCAAGGTCAAACAGCTGGTAAGTGGCATACCTGATAGGTCCCTGCAGTAACCACACACAGGCACAACCAGCTCAGCCCAAGAAGCCTAAGGTTTGTTGACCAGCAAGCCTTAGGTCCCTACAATCCGTTTCTGCCTATTTTACCTGGACCTGAAGGGGGAGAGCTCTTCTCTGTCTTCTCCATCACTTTCCCCTGCCCCAGAATTTATGTGAGCTCTCACGGTCCCACCCTGGGCAGTTAGCAAAGGTTCATCCTCAAGAAGATGTTAACCAGTAACTTAAGTGTTAGTCAGTTGAGAGACTCAAGTGTCAGCTATCCCAGAATACTGGCAGGCTAATAGGATTCCCTCCAAGAGAAAAGGTGTATGCATTTCACATGACCCTGAAAGTCTAATGGGGACACAGACAAGTGAACAGTTCTAGAACAAGTGAAGAGTTTGAGAACAACATCCTTCTAAGACATACACTATGGGAGGAGAAAAAATTTTCCACCTGCCTCTGTTGATAAACATCACAAGGAGATATCATTAAACAAATAATAATAGCAAAAATAACAATAGCTAATATTTGTAAAGAGCTTGTGCAAGGAGCTGCTTTAAGTGTTTCATATGCATGTTGACACTTTTCATTCTTACATCAATCCTATCAGGGAGGTACCATTTTTATCACTATATACCAGATTAGGAAAAAAGGCGTAGAGAGGTCACCTTGCCTTAGGTCACATAGTTAATAAGTGGCAGAGCTGGGATTTCAATCCAGAGTATCGGATGCCAGAAGTATCAGTATTCTGATATTTCATACCTTGCATGATTAGTCTGACATTAAAAATAGTATTTTGGTCAGTACTCTGGCGTAACTGTCCTACTGATGCATGTTAGAAGATGTGGGTGTGAATCTTGATTCAGGTCAATGCCCAAAGTAGAAAAAGAAACACCCTGCTTTATGGTTGAGTCAAAGCTTTGTCCTCCTAGAAACCGGTCAAATGCTTGCTCTGGTTGTTTTGTTCTCAAGTCTAGACGTACTGCCACAGAGATACAAAGAACCTTTTGAGAAGAGTCGAGTGCCAAAGACAATCTTAGGTATTATAAGCATCTGGTTCTAAACACATTCAATTTATTCTAAAGATGTTTAATTTTTGGTTTGCTTATTTTTCAATAAAATTTTCTGATTTTATAGGAAAAGAATGTGGTTGTGTGGAAAATTGTGCTTATTCCACTATCTCTCAGTTAGCTACATCTACAGAGAGCATGGGAACATGACAACAGGTTCTTGGGATTGCAGTGAGGAAGATACTGAGGATTCCAGAGAAAGGAACAAAGAATTCGGATTTATCAAATGTTTTCTGTGAGCCAGACAGTTTACGCAAAATCATTACCTCATTCAGTGGCAACAAGATAAGGATCATTATCCTCATTTTACAGATAAAAAACCTAAAGCTAAGTCTCACACTGTCTGGGATCCAAGTCTATTTTCTTCAACATTCATACCCTTTTCCACTAAACCAATTGCAAAGATATCGCCACTATTTTTCTATGTGTCTAAAAACCCAAGACGAGAATTTTAAGTGTAAGTACTCAGCTGCAAGGTGATCGCAGAAAACAATGTCAGGGGAAGTGAGACTAGGAAGAAAAGGAAACCAGTGAAGGGTATATTAATCAGCTCAGCTACCACTATCATATATCATATCATATCATATCATATCATATCATATCATATCAAAACATATATCATGTCATCATAGTCTTGCTGATCCGAGGACTCTGAGAGACTGTGTAGAAAATGCCCCAGGGGATTTTTTTTTCCTTTTTTACCCGAGGGATTACAAAGTTTAGGTATTCACCCAACAACTCCTATCTGTCACTGGCTGAGGGCTAGTCCCAAGGCATCAACTCCCTGGCATTTCAGGCTTGCCCCAGGAGAGGCTACAAGAAAATTCTGAGGCAGAGAATGACTGGGGCTTCCAGAAGGCAGCTGCCCCATGAGCTGCAGAGCCAGAAGTGGGGAGGGAATATTAGTGGAACACTAATTGTTGCTTGACACAACAGCATCAGCTACGACTAAGAGTCCATTGGTGGAGCTGGGCAGTAACTCGGGCTCTCATAATAAGGGTTTCCTGTTGGAGATCACTTAGTTTACATTTCTGTTAGTGAAAAATTGTTAAGAATTTTTAATGTAATTTTTTAAAATCTTTTTTTAATGTTGATTTATTTTTGAGACAGAGCGCAAGTGGGGGAGGGGCAGAGAGAGAGGGAGACACAGAATCGGAAGCAGGCTCCAGGCTCCAAGCAGTCAGCACAGAGCCTGACGCGGGGCTCGAACTCATGAGCTGTGATATCATGACCTGAGCCGAAGTTGGATGCTCAACAGACTGACCTACCCAGGTGCCCCTTAAAATTTTTTAAAGAATTTTTTGATGCCTATTTACAGTGACCCTACTGGGTCAAGGCGAGGTAAGGAAGGTGTCCTCTCTCTTTTTTTTAATGTTTATTTTTTTGAGAGAGAGAAGAGGGGAGGGGCAGAGAGAGGGAGACAGAGGATCTGAAGCGGGCTTTGGGCTGACAGCACAGAGCCCGACACGGGGCCCAAAGTCACAAACCACAAGATCATAGCCTGAGCCAAAGCCAGACGCCCAACTGACTGAGTCACTCAGGTGCCCCTCTTTACAATTGTAAGGAAATATATTTTTCCTGTTTCGCAATTGCTAGGTTCCTCCATAGTATCTTAAAGTCCTCGAGGTAGGCAGAATTCAAAGATGATCCCCAATGACATTATATAATCTCCTCCGTTTGAGTGCAAGTGGGACCTGACCTGTGAATATGATAGGACGTCACTCCTATGAGTTCGTTACATTATATGGCAAAAGGAACTTTGCAGAGGTAATTAAAGTCCCAAGTTGACCTTATGAGAAAGATTATCTGGATGGGCCTGAACCAATCTCATGACCCTTTAAATCTGGGTCTAGAACACAGAGACTGAAGAATTCAGAGATTCAAGGCACAAGAAGTATTTGGTGCAATGTTGCCAGCTTGAACATGGAGGGGGGGGCCACATGGCAAGGGATACAGGGACATTTAGGATCTGTGACCAGCCCCTGAATGACTGTCAGCAAGGAAACAGGAACCTCAGTCCCACAACTGCAAGGAACTGTATTTTGCCAACAAGAATGAGCTGGGAAGATTTCAACCCAGAGTTTCCATTTGAGAAGTCAACCCAGTAGGCACCTTGGCTTCTGCCTTGTGATATGCTGAGTGGAGAACCCAACCACCCGCAGACCTGCAGGGTGCTGAACTTCTCATCTACAGAACTGTGAGCTAATAAATGGGGGTTGTGTTAAGCCACTGAATTTGTGGACATTTGTCACATAGTAAGAGATAATTACTATAGCCCTTACTGGGGTGATGGCAGACAAATTGGAGTCCTAAGACAGAGAGAATGGCAATTAGCGGGATCAGAAACCAGTACTGAATTACATTTCAGAGAGCAAGTTTTGCCATCCGATATACCCATGTTGGATCTCTGCTCTAACACCTAGCTATGTGACATTGAATAATACACTCAGTTTCTAACTTCCTTGCCTATATATTTATCGTAGTTCTTTCCCCATAGATCTGTTTCATAGATTCACTGAGAAGTGCTTTATAAATATTTGAGGGTTTTCTTGTATCATGATTTAACTTTTCAGTGAGTAGGTCTTGGCTCCCCAGCTGTGGAGTAAGCTTCCTATATACAGAGCAATATATCATATACTGTAAAAAAAAAAAAA
>NW_024413355.1:0-3839 GCF_014898765.1 Herpailurus yagouaroundi | reverse complement strand
TATATATATATATATATATATATATATATATATATATATATATATAAAACATATCGTTTACTTATAAATTTTTTTTGTTGTGTTAAATGTTAAGAGAAAAGCTCTATGGTGATTTGATGCATCCTGTGGCAACTATATGTTCTGAATTTTACTGGGATATTTAAATTTCAAATTCTATCATACTCCATAACTAAACTTTCAATTTGCATACTGCGTGTCTTGCTTATTTACATTTGTGTGTTTTGTTACGTTGTTACAGTAAAATGGGGTTGCCATATCCCTTACCAGCTCATCTAAGAATCTTCCATTCTTTGCTGCCTGGAGACTTTGGGTAGGAAAGTGTATTATTGTAGTTTACTCTGATAGTTTGACTCGTTTACTCCTTCAAAATTTTTTTCTTCTGTTGTTCTACTACCTTACCTTTTTAATATACTCATTCATTCATCCAGAAATATTCACTGAATCTCTATTCTGTTGGAAGCCCTCTAGTAGGCATTGAAAGGGAGTAACGAGGCAGAGTCTTTGCTTTCAGCACACTAGCTCATTTGGCACAGTGATGGCATTTTATACTTTCTCAGCATCAATTATTATCAAAGAAAAAAAAGAGTCATAGGAAGAGGTCTGCTTTTCTAGGTTAAGTCTGTGAGACAATTCTTACAATCTCATTTTCTATGAAAGTCTTATCTGTGAATTTAAATCTTCAATTAAATGTTAATTGTTCTATAGAAAAATCTTTTTTTAAAAAATTTTACTCCATTCCTTTCATCTCTGTTCAATCAAGAGGATATCCTACATCCTGCTATAGTAGAGGAGATACCAAATATGGTCGTCATTTAACTACTGTGAACAGGACTCTCTGAACAGGAGAGGCTCAACCTTTGGTCAGTCAAGTCCAGAACTATGACCTTAACAGTTTCATTGGAAAAAAATGTGTTTTTAGCTTTAGGGCTGATATGGGAGTGGTCTTGCTTCATTCCTACCCTTGGAATCCTGTGCAGGTGTGGCTCCATTCTCATCCTAGGAAGTTGAAATTGAAAAATAGCATCTGGAAGAATGGGCTGGTTTCTCCCTTGGTTCCCCCGTCTTGTCTTTGAAAGCTTCTCTTTTTGAGAGGAAAGAGGCCTAAAGTTCCATCTGTTAAGTTATAGTCTGTTTATTTGTTGTCTTCTCAGTGGGCTTTTCTTATTTCTTAGATACACAGCCTCTATTTGGAGGATGAGGTTGTGTGTCCATAGTGTTCCAGCAGGATAGATCAGACCTATGGTATAATCAGTCAAAATTCTGTGCCAGAAGTGTCTGAACTTTTATCTGCTTTTAACTTTTATCAATCTATCCCTGGTATTCTCCTGGCATAGCTATGGGGCCATATTCCATGTTTTTCTAGAAATGTGATGAAATATTTGGATTAGCCAGTTTCATCTAGAATTTGTAACATCAGAGTGGTTTTTAGAAAAAGAAAGTCACTCAAGCAGGTGCATGTTTGTTTGGGGTCAGCTTTGGTTTAGTTTTATGTATTTCAAAAAGTTGTAAAAGAAAAATCCATAGTTTTCTTTCAGAGGTATCAGGAAGCTCCATAGTTTTTGTTTTTCTTCACCATTGGAGAGAAATTTTTAATTTTGTATTTTTATTATTTTAAACATCTGAGGTTTCAAGTTTATTATGTCCAGTATTTCAGTACTAAAATTACTCAGTAATATTCGTTCCCAATATCTTTTCAAATATTTTTAAAAAGTAGTGGAGATAAATCCTACTCAATTATATTTTTCTTAAGATTGAATTAGAGAAATAAAATCTTAGTCTCCCTGGTGGTAGCACATATCTCAGCTGGCTGCTTTGCTTCATTTTGTTGCCTCTAGCAAGGAGCAGATTTATTATTCAGGCTCTGTCTAAATCTATAGTTTGACAGTCCTGTCCTTGTGGTCACCAAAATATTTTTTTCCCATAAACTAAATAGCAGCAAACAACCTATAAAAATGTTACAGTCATGTCTCCATAATGGAAAACCCATTACATTAGCAGTGTCAGGTTATAATGTAGGCTTCTTTTAATGATGGAAGTCTACTTTCCCCATTAGAAAAATTAATGAGCACAAAATATTTACCCAATAGGAGTTAATATTTTATGTTAAGCCTTGTTTGGGGGTCCTCAAGATGATCCACACATTTGGAGATTCACTAGAGGGACTCACAGTATCAGCACATAGCCCCGGTATGGCTAAGATGGATTCCAGTGACACAGCCCAATGTAAGGCGAAAAGACACAGGTGGAGTCTGGAGGTATCCATGTGTAGTCTTCCTGTGCTCTCTCTGTGAAAGGTCGCACAGAGTGCACCCTTCCTAACATTGCAAAATGCAGCTACCTATCTGTACTGTTTCTGCCCAAAGAAGCCCACTTGAGACTCAGTTTAGGATTTTTATTGGGGGGATGGTCATGTAGGCATTCTCTGCCTAGGAACCTCTATTAAAGTTCCAGGTGCTCAGAAAGGAAGCAGGTGTTCACCATAAATCACATTGCTTGTACCAACAGCCTAGGCACAGAAGAACAACCTTATCAGTTAGGGAACTCTTCATATCAGTATGAGGAAGTTTGTAAGGGCCAACTTCCCAGGTGCCAGCCAGCCAAGGGCCAACCTTGCAAATGGGCCTTTCAAAAGATAGCAGCCTCAGGCCTGTTTTCCCACACAGGCCTGCATTTCAGTGTGTAAACAGTTTGCAAAAATACACTGAACTTTAAGTGATAGTGATAGAAGAAGGCAGTGTGATCGTTTCTCTGAATTGTTATCAAGATGAGACTTTGCATTTGATAAAGGTATCTGGAGCCAAAGATGAGAAAGTGAGGATTTCTCTGTATAATATACTTTTAATTTTAGAAACTCCCTAAGCCTAATATTTTTAAAATTACAATTCAGTCATAATCTGGGTTACATTTTGCATATTCAGGTGACTGCTTCTATATTTCTTGGATTTGGGCATCAGGCAGTTTAAATTGGTTTTATTGCCAGTTGCTTAGCCTAGACCATGCTATCTGCTTGTTGCTGAACTATCTCACTGGTGGGTGGATATTCTTGGAGTAGCTCTTACCTGTCTGATATTTCATTGTTGAAGTATGAAATGAAATTGGATTTATCAGGAAACAGAATTGGAATCTAGGGAATGGCTTCATAAAATGCTTACAATTGCTACTTTTATAAAATCAACCCAACAGTTTTAGAGTCATTTAGGCAACTAAAATAATTTAGAAATTATGTTTTCTTTTTTTGTTGTTTTGAATAACAACTATTCTTAAAAATTAAATGAATTAAGAGGTTTTAGGTAGGTAAATAAATGAAAATGACAAAATGGTGAAGAAGTGGCTAGCATAAGAGGCTGCCTAGTATATGCCTTCATACTAAGAGACATGAATGTGTTTTGCTCCTCCGCACAGATTCTTAAAACTCCCCCATAGAGATTAATCATCATCCCTTGTCTCTGTAACTCCATTAGGATTTCACAAGGTATCATTCACAACCCGAGGAGGTTGAAAGGAGGGAGGGCAGAAAGTACTTGTGGAGGAAAGGGGAAGATAGGCTGGGAGATCTGGGGCCTGGGAGGCTGTCACAGGGACCATGCCATTGAACCTGCTGTTGAAAAGATTTAATGATCCCTTTGCCACTAACACAGTTTAAATCTATGAAATGAACATTCTTCCCTTCTTGATTTGGCTTAAGTCACACAGCTCTCATTTGACTGACAGTGTTTTCTTCATAGGGAATATAAATGGTTTTCCTTGGGCTTATCTAATAGGCTTCAGTGAACAATATCAGTGTGTGTGTGAGCATGTGTGTGTGTGTGTGTGTGTGT
>NW_024413354.1:0-1613 GCF_014898765.1 Herpailurus yagouaroundi | reverse complement strand
ATTCATATATATATATATATATATATATATATATATATATATGAATTTAAGCCACTTTATACCGCTTCCTTCTCTAAGTCCCAGATTTCTGTTGGAGTCCCAGATTTCTGAGCTGTTTTCCCTTTTTGGAGATGTCATCTTGCTGAAGACAGGAAGCAACAGGCCAGTTTAAGGCCTGGAAACCTCCCAGACCATCAGAAAATCCTGGGGACCTGGGTATCAGTCTCTTTGAAAGTTGGTTCTCCTAAAATAATAAGAAGGCAGCAGAGGACCTCTCTGAATCCCAGCTCCCCAGGTCCAATGATTTGTAGCCATTCACAGGGTTAAAACTCTTCCTGATGAAGTCCTTTGTTTGTTCTCTCAAATGTCAAATGGTTATGAGAGGAGGAAACTCAAGGTCAGCTTCCACTTGGAGCAAACCTAGGAACTGACGCACTCCACTGGGGATCCACGGTGTATATTTTCATTTACATTTGACCTGGTCTTCCTCTACTCTCACAGATTTTCCTTATTTTCTTTCCCCTCTACTATCCCAAAGGGAGAGAGCTCAAGGTTTCAATAGCCTGGCACCTTAAAAAAAAGAAAAAAAAGAACTCAGAAGACCATGGACCCTTGGCATCCCTCCAGTTGCTACAGCTTGAGGTAAGCATGGTCAGTATCAGAGCATGAAGGATACTTGCAAGATGTCAATCTGGCAACAGGCATGAAGAACTCCCTGTTAAATGGCAAAGGGACATGTGCAGAGACCATGTTAAACAAGGTCCAAGTTCTAAAAGCAAAGCCTTACATATGCAAGGTTATGCTCTTTCAAATTAAAACAATAATAATAAATTATCTGGCAATATTTACCACCCAGATCTTGAAAACAATAGTATTATCTATGTTTCTAGATGTAAATTTCACCCCCTAATCTTTTTTTCATTGCAGGCCTGCTATGTGCAAAGACTGTGATGAGCACCAACAGTTTCTCTCTCTATTAGTCCCTAATCCTGGAGTTGATTGGTTCAGGGGGTTGAAGAAGAGCATTTGACCCAATAGAGATGTACAGTCAAGGTACCTACTTAGAACTGTAAAATTTCAGAGCTTATCGATATGTCACAAAAGATGAAAATCCATGGAAGTGAAGTGACTTGTTCAAGGTTAGTCACACCACTCCAAAGCCAGGACTAAAATACAGGAATCCTAAGGTCCAATCTAGGGCTTTTTGCCTTGTACTTGCCTCTTTAGATTAGCAAAGTCTTGCCAATCTAAGAGTCACAAGGAAGAAGATAAAAACTTTGGCAGCAGGAATGGGTGGTACAAAGGGCATTGAAAAAGTCATAACCAGGGCTTGCTAGTAGGGAAAATTGCCTGTAGCTATTGCTCAAGTCCCCAGAAAAGGTTGGGGGAAAAAAACTATTTCAAAAGGGCCTGTCTGAAGAGGATCCAAGATGGCAACATAGGAAAATTCCCAAACTCATCTCCTCCCATCGACACACCTAATCTATAGCTACATATGAATCATTTCACTCTGAAAAAAAAATATGAAAACTAGACAAATTTCTCTCCACAACAAAGGACAAAGGACCACACTGATACAGGTAAGAGACGCATAAACAGCCTTGCAAAAAAAA
>NW_024413353.1:0-2265 GCF_014898765.1 Herpailurus yagouaroundi | reverse complement strand
TATATATGGATATCTATATATATATATATATAGATATCCATATATATATATGTATATATATATATTTCTTGAGTGCCCACAACAAGCTGGGTGCTGTTTTGGGTGCTATAAATTTGAAAATATCCATTAATCCATCTAGAAATATGGCAGATTAGAATTAAAAGGTAATCGTACTCCGATCTACTGTAGGGATGAAGGAAACGAGACCAGGTTGGGCCAATGACCCATTCAGGCTTGACGCCATGAGAAGCGGTGGGGAAGAATTGGAGTCTCAGAATGCTCATCTCCCATGTTTCCCTTACAAGACTCCTAACCAGATAAGAAGACTGTGAAAAGGTTGTTATTGTTATTTACTGAAGTTCGATCAATGAAAACTGTCCTTTTGTTTGTTTAGATGGTTGGTTGGTTGTGGTTTTTGTTCGTTTTAGTGAAAGGGAAATAGTGTATTGGCTAGTTTCGAATAAGCATAGGCTCTATCAGAGTCTTGTGTAGTAGATACACAGTAAGAATTCCAGCTCCTGTACGTAGAATTGGAAATGGTCTTGTCAAGGTCACCAATGACCTCCATATTTCCATGTCCGTGGATGCATTTTACATCAGTTCTCATTAACATCTGACACAGCTGATCACTCCTTCCTTGAAAGATTTTCTTTGGACACCACATGTATCGGCTTCTCACTGGCCATGCCTCTTCCATCTCCTTTTCTGATTCTCCTCCCTTCCTGACTCTCATCCTAGCATACTACAGGCTCACCGCTCAGAGTGCTCCCCTCCGCTCTCTGTGTTCACTCTCCCAGTGAGCACACCCAGACTGTCCACAGCTGCCAACCACACAGCCATCCACATGCTGCCAATGTCCTGGCATATATTTTCAGACCTAACCTCTCCTCTGATCTTCAGATGATAAATCAAACTACCTATTCATTATCTCCATTTAGAAGGTCAATATACATTTATATCAGTTAAGAATGCATTTTGCTATGAATAACAGAAAACTTGATTTGGCATGGCAGACTTATTTCTGCCACTCAGTCCAGGGCAGACATTGTTGCTCTACAGTGACATCAAGAACCCACTCCTTCTATCTTCCAGCTCCACCATCTTCATGGCGCATATTTGGTTCTCATTATCACCAACAGCTGCTGCAACGCAAATCCCCTTTCCGCATTCCAGGAAGAAGCTGGAAAGGCCAAAATTATAGAGGAAAAAAGCCTCCTCATGAGGCTGGGCCTTCTTTTTATTTTATATTTTTCCAGGAAGTTAAGCCAAGCAAATCTACCTACATCTTACTAGCCAGAACTCTATCACATGGAGGTTGGGAATTGGAGAGTTTCATTTTTCAATCTCTCCTCCAAAGCAAAGAGAGAGGGGATTGAAAGGGTATTGACTGAGCAAAGTACATTATCTGCAACAACACTTCACCTTTAAGATGTGCTGCGCATCTCAGTAAGCAGTCCCTGTATCTTTCATACTCAGACTAACAACTTGCCATCATCCTTGACTTCTCTCTTCCTCTCATACGACACATCAAATTCAACAGCAGAGCCTTTCAGATTTACCTTCAAATATATGCAGACTCTGACCATTACACACCACCCCTTCCATTCCCTGCTTAGTCCACGCCTCCATCATCTCCCGCTTGCATTATTGCAAAACCTTCCTAACTGCTCTCCCTGCATCCTCAGCTTCGCCCTGCAGACCATTCTCTCCTCAGAGACCAAGTGATCCTTTTAAAACCCAAGTCAGCTCATGTCACTTCTCGCTCAGACCTCCTGTGACTTCTGCCTCACTCAATATCAAATTCCAGCTCCTCACAAACAACCTACAATGACCTCCTTGTTCTTGCCCAGCTGCTTTTGGATCCGCTACACCCACGTTGGCCTCCTTGTGGTTCGTCCAGCACACCACTGCGTTCTCCTGCCCTGGGGCCTTTGCAGTGTTCCCTCTGCCCGACACACCTGACTCCTACATGTCTGAAGGTCTTACTCTCCCACTTCCTTTAGGGCCCTGGTTAGATGTCAGTAATCATAGAAGGTTTTCTTGAACTCCTTATATAAAGTGGCAACATCACCCAACTCCATTCCTTTCTCTTTACGTTGCTTTAAATCTTGGGTGGCCACTATATATACAGATATACAGATATATATTATATATATGTATGAATTATATATATGTATAAAATATATATGTATATATTATATATATTGTGTATATATATGTTATATATCTGTACCTATTGATCTTGTAAGATATATATATATATAT
>NW_024413352.1:0-10134 GCF_014898765.1 Herpailurus yagouaroundi | reverse complement strand
AAAAAAAAAAAAAGCCAAGTACTGCAATCCCTATTAAAATGTCAACAGCGTTTTCCACAAAAGAAAAAATAACACTAAAATCTGTACGGAACCACTCCAAACAGCCAAAGCAATCTTGAGAAAGAAAAACAAAGTTGGAAGTATTACAATTCCAGATTTCAAGATATACTACAAAGCTTTAGTAATCAAAACAGTATGGTGTTGGCTCAAAAATATATCAATGGAAAATAAATCAATGGAAAAATAAATCAAGGGAACAGAATAGGGTACCTAGAAATAACCTTGTATGTTTTATATATATTATATAGAACATAAGATACATATAATGTAATATAATATATAATACATATAATGTGGTAAATATATGTATGTATGTGTGTGTGTGTGTATATATATATATATATATATAATGAAGCCATTAAACAGACGATAATGTGTCATTTACAAAAACATGGATAGAACTAGAGGATATTACTCTAAATCAAATAGGTCAAACAGTGAAATAAAAATACGATATGACTTCACTTATATGTGGAATCTCAAAAATACGAATAAAGAACAGAATCAGACCTATAAATACAGAGAACAAACTGATGGTTGCCACAGAAGAGAGGTTGTGTTGAGGAAAAATAGGTAAAAGGAAATGGGAGATATGGGCCTCCAGTTATACAGTTATACACTAAAAAATTCACAGAAATAAAAGGTACATCATTATAGTAGCATTATCAAAAATAGCCAAATAAAGGAAATAGTCCAAATAGTCCAAATGTTAATTAGTTGAAGAGTGGATACAGACATGGTATATATGTGTGTGTGTGTGTGTGTATATATATACTATATATATATAGTATATATACTCTCATGTATACTCTCATATATTCTCATATTGTATGTATATATATATAAATATATATATATATTGTATATATATACACAATGTAATGATATCTTGCTATTTGCAATAATTTAGATGGAGCTAGAGTGTATTTTTCTAAGCAAAATAAGTCAGCCAGATAAAGACAAATACCATATGAATTCACTCATATGTGGAATTTAAGAAATAAAACAAACAAGTGGCAAAAAAAATAGAGGCAAACCAAGAAACAAACTATTAACTATAGAGAATAAACTGATGGTTACCAGAGGGGAGGTGGGTGGGTGCTTGGATTAAATAAGTGATGATGATTAAGGAGGGCACTTGTTGTGATGAACACCAGGTGTTGCATCACTGAATTTACACCTGAAACTAATATTACACTGTATGTTAGCTAACTGAAATTTAAATAAAAACTTTAAAAAAAGAACTGGTTTGCATATTAAAGTAATACAAGAAACTAGTCTGCTTAATTACACGCAATTATGCAAAATTATGCCCAATTTTTAGAAGATGAACCAACAAGATTCATCACATGGGCATCTATATATATAAATTATAATTTAGCAAATGATTTAAAGAAATTGAACCTTTTAAGATACGAAAATAATTATTTCAGAATAGAATGCACTTCCAGTACAATCTTGTATAGTTTCCACTGTAAAGTCTTACCGTAATAAATGTACATAGCAAAGGTTTTTGTTAATTGATTTAGAAAAAATTTCACTTAGGCTTTATTACGGAAGGAAGTTGTTATATATGAATATATGTGGAATAGATTCCACATATAAGTTAATTTTCAGTCATAAAAAAGAAAAAGAAAGCCTATAATTTGTAATAAGATGGATGGACTTTAAAGACATTATACTAAGTGAAATAAGTCAGAGAAAGACAAACACTTTATGATCTCACTTATATGTGGAATTTTAAAAAAATCCCAGAAAAAGATATCAGAGTTGTGTTTACCAGTGCCAGGGTATGAGGAGAAGAGGGAATTGAAGGAAGATAGTCAAGTTACAAAATTCTAGATATAACATAAATAAGTTCTAGAGACACAATGTTCAATATAATGACTATAGTTAACACTGTTGTAGATATATAGAAAAGTCATTTAGAAAGTAAATCTTAAGAGTTCTCATCTCAAAGGTAATTTTTTTCCTTTTCTTTTTTTAAAAATTATTGTATCAATGTGAGTTGATGAATGTTAATTGAACTTACTGTGGTAATTTCACAATTTATGTATATCAAACAATCATGTTGTAAGCCTTACACATACAGTAATGTATGTCAATTATTTCTTAATGAAACTGGGGGGAAAAGCACACAAACAAAAGCCTTGCAAGATGTGGACTGGTTCTCTCACTTTGCCAAGGCAGGGGAGCTAATTCATAATCCCAATAACTACTGAATATGGTTTATAGCCTAACCCATACAGAAAGGCTGGGTAGAACACCCTGAAAATTATGTAGGCCAAAAACACTCAGAGTATTCAGCAGGCAAAGCTGATAATCTTTAGAGCAAATCCAGCATCCCTGTTTGACCAGGGAACGAAAGGCCAACTTAAGTCAAGACCACATAAATCCATGCCAGATTTTAATTCAATTATACTGCTCTGTCTGTGCAAGGAAACTAATCTGTAGTCCTGCCCATTCAGACTAATTAGGGAACCTGAAAATGATCAAGGAACCTTAACATAGGACACAGGACATAGCATAGTCCATCCAGCTACCCTGCTTATAGGGCACTTGAACAGAGAGCACAGTCCAAGTCTTCACCCATCTGCAGACCAAAACTGTTGGCACTCTGTTCAGGAAATTTTGTGAGTAGTCTTGGCATATTCAGGTACCCAAACAATGAGCTTTACATGCCGTAAAGCCTGTTTTGCAACACCATGAAAACAGGAAAGTTAATTCACAGCCCTAAGCTACTGTTGAGTATATATGTGTCATTTACAAAAACATGGATAGAACTAGAGGATATTACTCTAAATCAAATAGGTCAAACAGTGAAATAAAAATACGATATGACTTCACTTATATGTGGAATCTCAAAAATACGAATAAAGAACAGAATCAGACCTATAAATACAGAGAACAAACTGATGGTTGCCACAGAAGAGAGGTTGTGTTTCCCAACTGTCTAGAAAGCCTGATCACAGAACCCAGGCAACTGCAAATCCCATCCTAAAGCCTCACCTGGATAGGAAACCAATCCAGAAGTCTTATCCAAGTGCTTTCAATTAGTTGCATTCTCAACAAACACTTCAGAGCTTGGGAAGTGCCCTTGCCCAAAAGTAGATCGTTATTAAAAGCCCCACCTGTCCAAGGACATTGTCAAAAAATACATCTAGAAACCCAACCTGACCTGGGTGATGAAGAACTGTCTCTTTTAAAGCAAACATGTAAAGTCTAAAGAGGAAACCACTTAATCAAATGCACAGACACCAACATAAAAAAAATGAAAGATTATAAAAAATCAGGTAAAAATGACACCAACAGAGGATGACTGACCCTAAAGAAATGCAGTCTTATGAATTGTCAAAGAATTTAGAATATTCCTCTTAATTAAGTTTATTGAACTACAAGAACACACAGACAACAAAACAGAATCATGAAAACAATACTGAAACAAAGTGAGAAGTTCAACAAAGAAGTAGAAACCATTGTGGCACCCGGGTGGATCAGTTGGTTAAGCCTCTGACTTTGGCTCAGGTCATGATCTCACAGCTCGAGAGTTAGAGCCCCATGTCGGGCTCTGTGCTGACAGCTCAGAGCCTGTTGCCTCCTTCTGATTCTGTGTCTCCCACTACCTCTGCCCCTACCCTGCTCAGGCTCTGTCTCTCTCAAAAATAAATAAACAATAAAAAAATTAAAAAGAAATAGAAACCATTGAACAAACAAATCCTAGAGGTGAAAAGAACAATGATTGAACCTTGAGAAACTCAACAGAGAGCTTGAAAAACAGACTTGGACATGCAGAATAATGAATCAATGATGTAAGAAACAAGAAATTCAAAATTATCCATTTAGAGGAAATAATACACATATACATGCGTATATAAATGCAAAAGAGCCTATGGAAGTTATAGGACACAAGTAAAATAAACAGTATCTGCATTGTGGGAATTCCAGAAGGATAAAAAAAAGACAAAGGGACAGAAGCAATATTTAAAGAAATAATGACTAAGAACTCCCCAAAGCTGGAGAAAGAAATAGATATTCAAATCCATGAGGTACAATGGATCTCAAATAGGTTGAACGCAAAAACGGGCTACACAAAGACATGTTAAAATTCAATTGACAAAACTCAAAGTCAAAGAAAATATTTTGAAAATCACAATAGAAAAAAGAATTTACATAAAAGGGAATCCCCAAAGACTATCAGAGGGTTTCTCAACAGAAAACTTTCGGACTATAAAGGACTGGGGTGATATACTTAAAAATATATAAGAAAAATTTCCAAACAAGAATTGCATACATGCCAAACTGTCCTTCAGAAATAAAAGAGAAATAAAGACTTTTAACAATAAAATCTGGGAAAGTTTATCACCACTAGATCTGCCTTACAAGAAATTCTAGAGAGGGGAAGTTAAGATGGCAGAAAAGTAGGGGGACTCATGGCTTTCATTATTCCTGAAACACAGCTGTATTCATGTCATATCACTGAGAACAACCAGGAAATCAATCTATGGGCTGGCAGAAGTATCTCCATGGTTGGAGAGACACAGTGTGGCAGGGGCGAAGTGGATGAAACGAATTGGGGGTGTAAAAACCTGTAGTGCTTCACAGGGGTTGGAAAGCTTTCTTTGGAGAGGCAAAAGGGAGAGAGAGGGGGGTTGAGAGAGTGCAGCATTGGGTTCAAGCAAAGGAAAACCTCTCTGGACAAAGGACTGGGGAGTGAGAGGTACTGAGTGTCACAGGGTATTTTACAAACACCATTTGGAGCTCAAACTCTTAGTTTTGGAAGCGCACAACTTTCTCCATAGTGGAGCTGTGGCATGCATTCCTGGGCTGAAGGAGGGTGTTGGCCTGAGTGCATAGCCTGGTGTAGGGATCTCCAGTGCACATTGGGAAAGAATATTCTCCTTCGTGGAGTTCTGTCAGAAGAGGGTATATTGCCTCTCTAAGGACAAAAGACCCTGTAGGCACTAGGAAAATGCCTTTTCATCTGCAGGGCACAGAGGACAGATAACATGGTCACTGCTTCTTGCAGTGCTACACCATAGATTCAATGCACCAAGCAGATGTGCTACTGTTTTCTGGGACAAAGGACATCAGACATTCTGGAGGAGGGGGACAGGTCCATGCAGTGCCAGTTCCTTTAAGACTTCGAATTTTGAATCCCAGCCAAGAGCCAAAGAAAAAATGCAGGAGAGCTGTGGTACAGGGCAGGCTGACTGCTCTTGCTATTCTGTGAGGGCTGTCTGAACAGCAGGGGGTGTAAGACACCCTAACCAGTAGGAGAGATTGGGGTGGTCCCATTTTCTACCAAGATTAACACTATGGGAATTCAGAGAGTAGCACAGTGGCCCCCAGTGGAGGCAGGACACTGACACCAAAACCCACCCACTTGTTGTCTGGCAACTGCTTATTTACTGGGGCTGGACACTCTAAGCCAGCACAGAGGGCCTATTCTACAGAAGACCAGCACAGGCAGCACCCGACATGCACCAGGTGTATTGAAATTCGAGTGCTTCAAATGACAACTGCAGTTCTGGGGGAAATAAGACCAGGCTTAGTTTTTTATTCTCTCTTTTTTTCTCTCTATCTTCATTTTTTTCCCTTTTGGAATCAGGTTCATAGTTTCTTGTTTGCTTGCTTGTTTATTTCATTTCCCTTTCTCTCTTTTTTTGGATCAGATTTATTTTTTCTTTTATTTTTCTTTCTTTTCACTTTAATTTCTTTTTATCTTTATTTTTCTTTGGAATCAGGCCTATAGTTTTTCTATTGTTTGTTTTTCATTCCCTTTCCTTTTGTTTTGTGGTATCAGGATTTTTGCCCCTTTTTTCCTGACTTATTTTGACAAACAAATAAAAGAACACCTAGTTTGTTCAAGGATATCCCCACAGCAAGCATGGAGCTCTGCAGAGTACTGTGGGAAAAGCAGGCAAAATGCAACAGCAGAGTGAACACAGCATACACCAGAAACACTTCCTGAAGTGCCATGCCCTGGACAGTGAGTGACAGAGAGTGCAATACTCTCAGGTGCAGGAAACACAAGAAACTTTTAAAACATGTAAAGACAAACGTAGTCAAAATAATGAAGAATTCTCCCCAAAAGAAAGGTCACAAAGAAATCAAAGCCAGAGACTTACTCAAACAGATATAAACAACATATCAAAACAATATTTTAATTTTTTAATGTTTATTTTTGAGAGAGAGACAGAGACAGAGACAGAATGTGAGCAGGAGAGAGGCAGAGAGAGAGGGAGACACAGAATCTGAAGCAGGCTCCAGGCTCTGAGCTGTCAGCACGGAGCCTGACACGGGTCTTGAACTCACAGACTGTGAGATCATGACCTGAGCTGAAGTCAGAGCTCAGCCAACTGAGCCACCCAGGTGCCCCAGAGAACAAGATTTTAGAAAAAAAGTCATAGGGGCACCTGGGTGGCTCAGTCAGTTGAGTGTCCGACTTCAACTTAGGTCATGGTATTATGTATGTGAGT
Source organism: Herpailurus yagouaroundi (assembly GCF_014898765.1). NCBI lineage: Eukaryota > Metazoa > Chordata > Mammalia > Carnivora > Felidae > Herpailurus > Herpailurus yagouaroundi. The sequence goes on along the minus strand of NW_024413352.1, from coordinate 3,595 downwards.
TTGAGCCCCGTGTCAGGCTCTGTGCTGACAGCTCAGAGTCTGGAGCCTGCTTCGGATTCTGTGTCTCCCTCTTTCTCTGCCCCTCCCCCACTCATTCTCTGTCTCTCTGTCAAAAATAAACAAACATAAAAAATTTAAAGAAAAAGATTACCAGCTAGGCTTTAAAAAAGCATAGAAGACACAAGAGAAACCCCTGGTGCAGAGATCAAAGACCTAAAAACTAGTCTGGCTGATATAAAAATTCCATAACTGATATGCAAAACCAACTGGATACAGTCATAACAAGGATTAAAGAAGTAGAGGAGAGAATAAGTGACATAGAAGATAAAAGTGTGGGAAAAATGAAGCTGAAAAGAAGAGGGAAAGAAAACTATTAGGGTACAGGGGAGACTTAGAAAACTTAGTGATTCCATAAAATGGAATAATATCTGTATCATAGGACTCCCAGAAGGTTTATTTGAACAAATTATATCTGAAAATTTCCCTAATCTGGGGACGGAAAAAGGCATTCAAGTTCAAGAGGAAGAGAGTTCAAAAGCAACAAAAACCGGTCAACACCATTACAAATCATAGTGAAAATTTAAAAATACAAAGATAAAGAGAGAATTCTGAAAGAAGCTAGGAACAAAAGGTCCTTAACCTACAAGAGTAGACATATAAGGTTAGCAGCAGACTTGTACACTGAATCTTGAGTGCCAGGAGGGAATGGAAGGAAATATTCAACATGACCAATGGGAAAAATATGCAGTTTTTTTTTAACCCAGCAAGGCGTTCATTCAAAATAGAAGGAGAGATAGAGTTTTCCATACAAACAAAACTTAATGGTGTTCATGACCAATAAACCAGCTCTGCAACAAATTTTAAGGAGGACTTTTTGGGTGGAGGGAAAAAAAAATAAAGAAGACCAAAGCAACAAAGACTATAAACATCTTCAGAAATACCAACCCTACAGGTAATACAGTGGCACTAAATTCATATCTTTCAAAAATCACTCTGAATGTAATTGAACTAAATGCTTCAACCAAAAGACAAAGGGTTACAGAATGGATTAAAAAAATCCATCTATATGCTGCCTACAAAAGACTCATTTTAGACCCAAAGACACCAGCAGATTGAAAGTGAGGGGATGGAAGAGTGCCTGGGTGTCTCAGTCGGATAAGCATCCAACTTTGGCTCAGGTCATGATCTCATTGTTTGTGAGTTGCAGCCCTGTGTTGGGCTCTGTGCTGACAACTCAGAGCCAGGAGCCTACTTTGGATTCTGTGTCTCCCTCTCTCTGCCCCTCTCTCTGTCTCTCAAAAACAAATACACATCACAAAAAGTGAGGGGATGGAGAGCTATCTATCATGCTAATGGAGGTTCAAAAGAAAGCCGGATTAGGCATACCCATATCAGACAAACTATAGTGATATCAGACAAACTAGATTTTAAACAAAGACTGTAACAAGGGAAGAAGAAGGGCATTGTATCATAATTAAGAGGTCTGTCCATCAGGAAGATCTAATAATTGTAAATATGTTACCAATGTGAATGCAAACAAATATATAAATACATTAATAATAAACATAAAGAACTCATTGATAGTAATACAATAATACTCATGGACTTTATACCACACTTACAGCAAAAGATAGATCGTCTAAGCAGAAAGTCAACAAGGAAAAATGGCTTTGAATGACACATGAGTCAGATGGACTTTACAGATATATTCAGAACATTTCATTGTAAAGCAATTTAATACACATTCTTTTCGAGTGCACATAAAACATTCTCCAGAATAGGTCACTTACAAGGTTACAAATTATCTCTCAACAGGTTTAAAAAGGCTGAGATCATACCATGCATATTTTCATATCACAACACTATGAAACTTAAAGTCAACCACAAGGAAAAATTTGAAAAGCCTTCAAATACATGGAGTTTATAGAGAAACCTAGTAAAGAATGAATGAGTTAACCAAGATTTTTTAAAAAACGTAATAAAAATACATGAAAGGAAATGAAAATAAAAGCTAACCCTTTGGGATGCAGCAAAGGCAGTCCTAAGAGGAAAGTATATTGCAATTCAGGACCATTTCAAGAAGCAAGAATTGTCCCAAATACACAATATAACCTTATACCTAAAAAATCTAGAAAAGGAACAGCAAGTAAACCCTAAACTCTGTAGAAGAAGGAAAATAACAAAGATTTGAGCAGAAATAAATGATATAGAAACAACAACAGCAACAAAAAACAGTAGAACAAAGCAATGAAATAAAGAGCTTGTTCTTTGTAAGAATAAACAAAAATGATAACCCCTAGCCAGACTTACCAAAAATAAAAAAGAAAGGAGCCAAATAAATAAAATCATTAATGAAAGAGGATAGATCACAAACAACACCACAGAAATACAAACAATTGCAAAAGAATACTATGAAAATCTATATATCAACCAACTAGGCAGAGCTAGATTAAACAATCCTAAAATTTTTAAGGAACCACAAAAATCTTTGAATACCCGAAACAATCTTGGAAAAGAAAAACAATGCTGGAAGCATCACGATGCTGGATACCAAGCTATATAACAAAGCTGTAGTCATCAAAATAGCATGGTACTGGAACAAAAACAGACATAGATCAATGGAACAGAATAGAGAACCCAGAAATGGACCCACAACTATATGATCAACTCATCTTCAGTGAAGTAGGATAGAATATACAATGGGAAAAAAAAAGACAGTATCTTCAACAAATCGTGCTGGGAAAACTGGACAGCAACATGAAGAATGAAACTGGACCACCTTTTTACACCATACAAAAAATAAATTAAAAATGGATGACAGAGTTAAATGTGAGACACTAAACCATCCAAATCCTAGAGGAAAACATAGGCAGTAACCACTTTGACCTTAGCTGGAACACAGTCTTCTTAGACACATCACTGAAGGCATGGGAAATGAAAGCAAACATAAACTACTGGGACCTCATCAAGGTAAAAAGCTTCTGCACAGCCAAGGAAAGTCAACAAAACTAAAGGGCAGCCTACAGAATGGCAGAAGATATTTGTAAACTACATATCTGATAAAGGGTTAGTATCCAAAATCTATAATGAACTTTTCAAACTGAATATTCAAAAAATAAGCAACCCATTTAAGATATAGGCAGAAGAAATGAATAGACACCTTTCCAATGAAGACATCCACATGGCTAACAGACACATGGAAAGATGCTCAGCATCACTCATCATTAGGGAAACATAAATCAAAATCATGATGAGATACCATCTCACATCTGTTAAATGGCTAAAACTAACAACACAAGAAGCAACAAGTGTTGATCAACATGCAGAGAAAGGGGAACACTTTAGCACTGCTGGTGGGAATGCAAACTGATGCAGTCACTCTGGAAAACAGTATGGAGGTTCCTCAAAAAAAAAAACTAAAAATAAAACTACCCTATGATCCAGCATTTGCACTATTAGGTGTTTACCCAAAGGATACAAAAATACAGATTGAAACATGTACATGCACCCCAATGTTTGTAGCATAATTTTAACCTTTGCTAAACTATGGAGAGAGCCCTAATGTTGATTGACTGATGAATGGATAAATTATATA
>NW_024413351.1:0-1217 GCF_014898765.1 Herpailurus yagouaroundi | reverse complement strand
GGTCCTCTGCCAGCCTCATGCCCCTGCTCAGGGACATCTGCCAGTGAAAATGGATAAATGGAGGATGCTCAGCAAAGCCAGGTCTAGATCATCAGACAGAGCAGAGGGCTGTGCCAAGTGGCTAGCACGCTACACCTGGGGGCCACCTGTGGAGTTCAGCAACAGTCCCAGGGTGTGGCATTGGGTGACCTGCACATCAGTTCAGCTGGGGTGGATGTGGGAGGGGCAGGTGGGCCATGGTCAAGAGTGGTCACATGGACATGGGTAGGGATTTGGACCCAGACACCTGGCTCTAGTCAACACCTTCAATCTTTCCTGCAGCTACTTGCATATGGGCTATGCAGTTATAACACCCTGAACTACTCTACAATTTCCATGTCCTGTGGTACTGCTGGGTCACTTTCTTTGGATGACGCCTTTTCCTCATTACAGAGATCACTGCTTTTGCTTCCTTGTAATGTTTAGGTAAACATTGTCAATTTTACCTTTATGGGTGATGCAAAAAATCTCCTTGTAGTTTTATGTGTCTTATTCTCCTTGGCTACTAGTTTGCAAGCCATTTGGTCCTTTTGGGTTTGCTTTGAAGGTTCCTCTGAGTTCACTGAGGAAAACATTTCTCAGTATTCTGAGTGATGATTGGTGAACTACAAGGTTGTATTTTAGTATTTTCTTATGCCAGCTGGGGAGAACAGAAAGTACTGCTGACCATGTGTGAGCCCCAGGGGTTTTCTCCTCTAATCCCTTATGGTGGTTGTTTCCTGGCCTCTGGCAGTCTCCTCCCATGTAGTTTGGTTTCCTTTTCAGCTGGAGATGCAGGGAAGTTGAGGTTACTTTGGCAGCTTGTACCATGGAGTCTGCCCATGATCAAAAGATGGTATTGACCATGGAACTGCCTTGTTTAAGTACCCTCTACTGCTTTAAAACCCCCTGGGTCAGGGAGAAACCTCAGAGTTGGCATTTAGACAAGAGTTTGCCTTTTCCCCAGTGTCTGGCCTTCTGAATATAGCTCAAATTACTTTCCCACAAAACTAAAACTTTGAACATTGACCTTTCCAGCAACAGGCAGCTGAATTTGGGTTTTGATAACAATGAAATGGAGAGTGAAATGGCAGTTTCCAGGGCCTGGCAGGGAGGGTCAATGAGGAGTAGATCTCAAGGGCTATCATTTTGTGTTATGCAAGATGATTAAGTTCTAGAGGGGTCTCCACAACATTACC
>NW_024413350.1:0-9458 GCF_014898765.1 Herpailurus yagouaroundi | reverse complement strand
GACCGCGAGATCGTGACCTGGCTGAAGTCGGACGCTTAACCGACTGCGCCACCCAGGCGCCCCACAAATGATTTTTTTTTTTTTCTCTAAACACAGTGAGAAGGCATTGGAGGATTTGAAGCCGGGGAATGACACGATCTGGTTGGAATTTTGCAAAGATTTTTCTGGCTGCCAGGCGAAGAGTAGTTTTTTTTCCTTTTTTTACATTTATTTATTTTTGAGATACAGCGTGAGACAAAGTGAGAGTGGGGGAAAGGCAGAGAGAGAGGGAGACACAGGATCCAAAGCAGGCTCCAGACTCCGAGCTGTCAGCACAGAATCTGATGTTGGGTTCGAGCCCACAGACCGTCAGATCATGACCTGAGCCGAAGTCGGATGCTCAACCCACTGAGCCACCCAGGCACCCCCAGGTGGAGAATAGTTTATGGAGCAGGAGAAGAATAGAGGCAGGAAGAATAGTTAAAAGGCGACCCCAGTAGTCCAAGCCCAGAGGTGATGGTGGCCTGGGCTAAGGTGGCAACTGATGTCGCGAGTATAGGGTGTGAGAAATCAGGTAAAATTTCTAGATTTGGGGTCAGAATGACAAATAAATAATCGCCCTTGTGTCTTCTATCTCCACAGATCTTTTGGACTCTGAAATCCTAGGACTCTATCTGGCTGTAACTCAAAAAAAGCAATGCAGAGATCTGTCCATGTTTCCTTACCGGCTCACTATTACATTTCAGTTTTCATCCCTCGCTCTCTCAAATCATCCGACTCCCATCAATAGCTGTGTGATAATAACAATGAACGGTCTTTTCATCTTAATTTTACGCTTCATTGTTATTATGTTATTACTTCCTCCCCCTGTTTTCTCTCACCTCCTACTTATAGACTTAGAGTTTCTAGAACATGAACTTTCCAGGAAGGTCACCGCCTGACCATTCGTATCTGTTAGTGAGGTCAACTCTGGGTTCCAAGAAACTGCAGAAGGCCACATTTTTCCTAGGTGTTGCCCATGGAGCATTGGATTGTCTGTGGTTTACAATTACTTGACTTATTTCATGCAACTCAGCTAAAAAGCTCTCCAGGAGAAACTTAATAAGGTCATGATAATGTTTTTTTTTTTTTTTTCTTGAATGCATTCCACTTTTAGAAAAGCTTTGGTTTCTAAAATTGCTTTTTAAATTAATGAAGATTTCTAAGTACAATAGACTTCTCACTAAGAAATCGAGTCAACGGTATTAACTTAATCGTCACTTTTATTAGCCGTACAGAATCATGCACTTTCTCACTAAGCTGCTTGGAAGGTGTTCACCTCTCTTTCAGGTGCTGTGTTTCCAACGGAACTTGGAAGAGTCCCTTTTGTACCCAACATGTCCCAGATGTGTCTCATTACTTTTCCCTCAAGCCTGATTTCTCCTGTGTCTTCCATTCTAATAAAAAGCACTGCCATCCAACCAATCAGCTGAGTCAGAAACCTCCCTCATCTCTTTAGTTTAACCAGTTACTAAGTCTTGTCTTCCACCTCCTAAATACTGCACTCATGTGCCCAGTGGTCCGTCTCCATCCAACCCTCTTGCCGCTGCATTGGCTCAGGCCTCTCTTTCATCTAGAATATTGCAATGGTGTTCCGACAAGTACCCCTCCTATATGTTGTCTTCCTCTTCAAGGAATTAACTGAGTTAATTCTACTGCCATGGTGATTTTTCTAAATGTAAAACTGACTTTTAATCTCCTACCTAGGAGCTTTCAATGACTTGTTATGGCCTGTTGGATAAAATCCAAACCCTTAGCATGGCATACAAACCCCTTCATTATTTGTCCCGTGTTCACTTTTCCAACATTACTTCCAAGCCTTTCCCTATGTCCTGGGTCTCCTGAGTTATGTACAGGACCCCTACCTATATTATGGCTTTTATGCCCCCATTCACTTTGTGCCACTTTTTTAGTGGGATCGAGCCCTGAGTCAGGTTCTGCACCGACAGTGTGGAGCCTGCTTGGGATTCTCTCTCCCTCTCTCTCTCTCTCTGCCCCTCCCCAGCTCATTCTCTCTCTCTCTCTCTCCCTCTCTCTCTCTCTCTCAAGCATTAAATAAATAAACATTAAAAAAAGTATAGGGGAAGGAAGAGAAGGTCATACAGACATACACGTTGTTTTTGCTATTGTTGTTGCAAACAGAATCATGTTTTCACATAGCCCAAAAGAAATACAAACCACAAGCAACCCTACGTATGTTTATTGTTCTAGTATCTCCTCTTCCTACTAACATAACCTGGAGAGACTACTTTTCACCCCAAGAACTTTGGAAAGAAAGCTGAAAGTCCCTGAGAGCCTATAGAGTTTCTACTACAACTTATTACCCACAATCAGTGTAGGGAGGAGATTCCATGACCCTGAAAGAAGAAATAGCTATAAAATGATAGGTCTGGAAGTGCTGTTTAAGGTCACTTGGTTCAACACCTCAATCACAGGTGAGGAAACCAAAGCCCAGAGATCTCAGGTTAGTAGCAGGGCTGGGACCAGAACCCCAGTTTTATGGCTGTCTTTCCAAGAAACTTTCCATTTCAGCAAATTCTTATCCATTCAGTAAAGCCGACCACTGCTGTGTGCCAGACATAGTGCAGTGTCCTAAGTATATAGTGGTGAATAAACCATGGTTTGGGCTTTTAAAAATTTTTTTTTTCAACGTTTATTTATTTTTGGGACAGAGAGAGAGCATGAACGGGCGAGGGGCAGAGAGAGAGGGAGACACAGAATCGGAAACAGGCTCCAGGCTCTGAGCCATCAGCCCAGAGCCCGACGCGGGGCTCGAACTCACGGACCGCGAGATCGTGACCTGGCTGAAGTCGGACGCTTAACCGACTGCGCCACCCAGGCGCCCCCATGGTTTGGGCTTTTAAAACACTCATAGTCTAGTGGAGGAGGCCGAGAAATAGACATTTATTTACAGTAGTGTAGAGCATGAACAAGAGTATTGTGCCTAGAATATTATGGGAGAACAGAGGAGAGAGTCGTGGTAAAGCTTAGCGGTGGGATGGTGAGAGGTATCAAGGAAGGAGGTCTTCCTAGAGGAGGTGAGACCTGAGGTGTCTTAAAGAAGAGGAAACTTCAGCTAGAAGCTATGCCTTCTCCTGACCTGTTTTAGCCTATACAGTAGTCTCCCCTTATCCATGGTTTTAGTTACCCGTGGTCAGCCATGGTCCGGGAGTAGATGATCCTCCTTCTGATATATAGTCAGAAGATCAGTAGTAGCCTAATGCTCTGTCACGATGCCTACGTCATTCACCTCACTTTATCTCATCATGTAGGCATTTTATCATCTCACAACACTAGGGAAAGAAGCATGGGTACAGGTACAATGAGATCTTTTGAGACAGACCACATTCACACAGCTTTTATCTCAGTATATGGTTATAATTATTCTATTTTATTATTATTTATTGTTGTTAATATCCTACTATGCCTGATTTATAAATTCAATTCTATCATTTGTATATATGGGAAAAAATGTAGTAAATATAGAGTTTGGTACTATGAGTGGTTTCGGGGATCCACGGGGGGTTTGGGACTATCCTCTGTGGATGGGGAGGGGACGCTGTTACGTTATTTGTTTTACTCATGGAATGCAGACTGTGTCACAGATTCATAAAGTATATCTTGCTTTCCCCATGAGATTGTAAATTTTTTGAAAAAAGGAGCCTGTCATTATATTACCCTGTAGGGCCTAGCTCCCTCCTGTATACATACATGGCAGGTAGTAAACAAATACTTGTTAAGTGGATGGATAAGTAAGTGAATAACAATTATATTACTGTTTGTATGCTTTAACTCACTGAAGCCGTACACAAATTCTGTGAAGAAGGAACTGTCATGATCTTATTTAACAAATGAGAAAACTAAGGCAAAGAAAGGTTACTCATTATATAGTAGAAAGAATGAGGAATCAAGACATTTGAATTCTGGACTTCAATAGAAACTAGACCAGGGGCACCTGGGTGGCTCAGTCAGTTAAGCAACGGATTCTTGATATCAGCTTGGGTCATGATCTCAGTTCATAAGATCGAACCCATCGTCTGGCTCTGTGCCGACAGCGTGGAGTCTGCCTGGGATTCTGTCTCTCCCTTTCTCTCTGTCCCTCCCTGTTTGCACTCTCTCTCAAAATAAACAAGTAAATATTTTTTAGAAAAGAAACTAGACTAACAACTACTTGGTGTAAATGGCTTAAACTGCTTAGGCTTCTATTCTCTCTGGTTATGTATCATAATCACACTGAACTAAACTACTTCACCAGCAATGGTGGGAAGTGACAGGTCTGAGAAACAGCTTGCCTTTGGAATTATAGGACAGCAAGGTTATTTGAACATAACTTTGAGTTGCTGCTAATTTTCATGTTCTAACCAGTTAGGGAGTCAGCCAGCCTTCTTCCTCACTTATATTTAATGATTTTCAGCTGCTACCCAAAATCTAAGAACCTAAGTGTTACCCAAATCCCACCTGTCATCAGCTGGGCTGGCAGGAGCCCTCCCCACAGCCTGGCTCCAGGGGTCATGTCCCTGTGGATTTGTCTTCTTCTTCTTCTTACATTTTTTAATGTTTATTTATTTTGGAGAGAGAGAGAGAGAGAGAGAGAGAGAGAGAGAGAGAGAGAGAGAAGGGGAGAGGCAGGGAGAGAGGAGACACAGAATCCGAAGCAGGCTCCAGGCTCTGGGCCCGACATGGGGCTCAAACCCACGAACTGCAAGACCATGACCTGAGCCAAAGTTGGACACTTAACCGACTGAGCCACCCAGGCGCCACGGATTTGCTTTCTAAGCAATTGGCCCAAATTTGGTTTTTGGCCTACATAGCAGATGCATTTCTTTTAGGTTAAATACCAGAACGAGGCAAAAAGTAGAATATTTCATGGAGATATTTGTCCAAAGAAAAGATATATAGAAACTCGACTTTTAATAGGACTTTATTTTACATTTCTATTTATCGTGGGTTGCCTTAGTGGTTTGGTAATTTGCTTATTTGCTTCTTTGGAGTTTGTGTGAAAATTCAAATTCCCTTGCCGGACACATCTGGCACTCCATACTGATTTTTCCATAGGACTCCTACTGGACGTGTTCAGCCCTGCTTTTCCTGGACCATTCCCTTGACCTTTGAAGACCACCTGCCCTCCCTCCAGCCATCTCTAATAGGCGGTTGCTATGAGGTGTTCATTGTTATCCTTCCTAATCTTCCCACTTCTGTAGTGGATTTGGTCGGCTCCCTACAATATTCCTCTTGTTTGCACACGCCAGAGTGCACCACTGAGTCAAGAAGTGCTGGAATCTTGGGCAAGTGTTAGCAGAGTTCCAGAGTATCCAAATGCTGGAACAGTGTAGGCTCCAAAGAAGAGCAAACACGTACGGACAGACACTGGAATGTCTTTGGCTTTAATAAGTGAAAGGGAAGTTGCCCAAAGGCATCTAAGCCAGTTAGTAATCAGTTCAGGCATTGATTGGTGGCCAAACCTTCAGCTGAGAACATACAGAGCAGTCGTGATTTCTAACTTCATGATCCTGTTTCCTATTGCTTTTTTCATCCTAAAATAGAAACTGGTGGCTGTTCCGTCAGATGGAAAGGGGAGAAAGTCAGGAAAGACAAGCAGAGGTAGTAAGTGGAAAGGGAAAAACAAAGAAGCCGTGAAGAAAGTCAAAGAGCACTGAGCAGTGCGGGTCAAGGGACCTGGGTTCTGGTCACAGCTCTTTCATTGACTGCCTCTATGACCTCGGGCAAGGCATACCGCATCTCAGAGCCTCCAATTCCTCATTCCAGAAGTCTCTTGTGGCACAGAGCTTGTCAATCAGGAAAAAATGAAATTGGACTAAGAACTAATTGACATTAGAATATTACTGTTGATTTCATTAAGGGTGATATCGTGATTGTGTTTCTTATTCCAGTGTTATCAGGATATAACTCACACACAATATTGTACTAGTTTTAGGTGCACAATATAATGATTTGATCTGTGTACGTATTACAAATGACTACCACAGTAAGTCAAATTAACAGCTATTACCTCACATACAAGTTTTTTTCCTTGTGCTGAGAATTTTTAAGGTCTATTCTCTTAGCAACTTTCAAATATATGACAGAGTATTGTTAACTATAGTCACCATGCTGTGCGTTACAGCCCCGGGAATAATTTATCTTATAACTGGAAGCATAATTATGGTTTTAAAAAAACTTAATCTGTTAGAGATCCATACTGATCTTTTTTATGAGTGAAATGACATAATGTCTGAGTTTTGCTTTAAAAAGACTCCTGCCCTCCAAAAAAGTTTTCCTTTTTATTGGGGGAGAGACTTGGCCAAATGAAAAAAGAATGGCAAAACTTTCTTTAAAGTTTTTAAAATGTTTGTTTACATTTGAGAGAGAGAGAGAGAGAGAGAGAGAGCGAGCATGAACAGGGGTAGGGATAGAGAGAGAGGGAGACACAGAATCCGAAGCAGGCTCCAGGCTCTGAGCTGTCAGCACGGAGCCCACGCGGGGCTCAAACTCACGAACCTCGAGATCATGACCTGAGCCGAAGTCGGATGCCCAACAGGCTGAGCCACCCAGGCACCCCAAGAATAGAAAAATCTTGATGACTGTTAACACTGGGCAGTGACTACATAGGAGTTCATAATACTTGTCTAACTTTTGTGTATTTGAAATTTTCTTTTTTTTAAGATTCTTTTAAAGTTTATTTATTTTGAGAGGGAGAGACAGAGAGAGTGAGCAGGAGAGGGGTAGAGAGAGAGAGAGGGAGAGGGAGAGAGAATCCCAGGCAGGGTCCCCTCTGTCAGCCCAGAGCCCGATGTGGGGCTCAAACTCACACAAGCTATGAGGTCATGACCTGAGCTGAGAGCAAGAGTCGGACGGTTAACTGACTGAGCCTCCCAGGTGCCCCTTGAAAATTTTCAATAATCAAATGTTAAATTAAAAAAGATAAGAGTTTATTTGTTTCAGAGGAAGAGGATGTAGAATGTCATAAATGCATGAGGGACCAGGGGAATAAAGTTAGTTAGCCTGAGAGTTACCACATATTCCACCTGCATTTGCTTTCAGCCATCAGATTAGCCTTAGGACCAGTACATGAAGACAACTGTTAGGTGAGTAAAATATGGTCTTTGCATGACATTTTATTCGGAGACCATGAGTCTAAAGTACCGATACTTTTGGGGCACCTGGCCGGCTCAATCTCAGGGTTGCAAGTTCGAGCCCCACCTTGGGCATGGAGCTTACTTAAAAAGTACTGACACTTTCAGTACCCTTATCATGACAAGCACTGAGTAATGCACAGAATTGTTGAATCACTATATTGTATACCTAAAACTACTATAGCACTGTCTGTTAACTATACTGGAATGAAAAATCTTCATTAAAAAAAGAGGGGTGCCTGGGTGGTTCAGTCAGTTAAGCATCCAACTTCAGCTCAAGTCATGATCTCATGGTTTGGGAATTTGAGCCCCGTGTCAGGCTGTCTGCTGTTAGCACAGAGTCCGCTTTGGATCCTCTGTCCCGCTCTCTGTCTGCCCCTCCCCTGCTGTGTGCTCCCTCTTAAATAAATGAATAAATAAATAAATAAATAAATAAATAAAATGAGCCTGAGTGGCTCAGTCGGTACAGTATCCAACTCTTGATCTCAGGGTCCTGAGTTCAAGTCCCACATTGGGCATGGGGCCTACTTAAAAAAAAAATAAAAATAATGAATAAAAATAAATAAATAAAATGAAAAACAAACAAACAAACCAGTACTGACACTTTTTACATGCCATCTGGGTGTAAGTTCCTTCTACAGGACAACAGCACCACTTTAAGTCCTAGCCAGGCCAGCGCCTGGAAACAGCTGGTTTTTTTCCCCTTACCGAATGACAGCATCCTTTTTGGCAGTACAATCCCATTGGAATGAACCCTAACGTTGACTGGAATTCACCACAGGGACTGAAAGGTGGGTTGTTATTAACTCAGGGATAGAGATTGGGCAATGAAAGGACAAAATCTGCCCATGAGATTGTTTGTTACAACATAAACCCGTGACTCAGTCTCCCACTCAGGTTGATTCAGATGTCGTCAGTTTGGAAGATCCACTCTTACAATGTAAACGTGCGGAATGTGTGGCAAGCAGATCTTAACATCTTTCCAGGCTTGCATGTGGGAATTGCCTTTGCTGGAGAGAGCTGCTCTGGTTTCTTGGCCCTGCGCTCACTCTGGTTAAAGGTGACCGTTACCACCTGCTGCCCTTGGGCTGGGCTTGCTTGAGATGGGGCCTGGCCAAAGTCTGGGGTGGGGGATGGTAAGGGGAGGAGGCAAGAGAAACTGGGTAAGCAAGCTGACTCACTCACATGATTTTATTTCTTATTGCCATCATGTCCTGCAGCTATTCTGGTAGGCCTCTTAATATTTGGTATTTATAAAGGTGTGGGATCCTTTAGCTTAATGAATGCCTCTCTTGGTATATGACCCATCAGTGTCCCAAGTTTTACTGTGTGAGTCCCCAGCCTCCCCAGGCCTGGCTTCCTGCCGAATTCCCTATGTCTTAGCACAATAGGGGCAAGATATGGCTCTTTTTTTTTTTTTAAGTTGATTTCTTTATTTTGCGGAAGATAGCACAAGTAGGGGAGGGGCAGAGAGAGAGGGACAGAGCATCTGAAGCAGGCTCTGTGCTGACAGCAGAGAGCCCAATGTGGGGCTCAAACTCATGAACTATGAAATCATGACCTGACCCAAAGTTAGACGCTTAACCGACGATGCCACCCAGGAGCCCCAAGGTACGACTCCTACAAGTGGGAGAGATCGGCGGTGGGAGGGAATAATAATGATCACTAACGTTTATAAAGCACCGACTGCCAAGAATTGACTCATGGGATTCTCACAACAACTATATGAAATAGGAACTGTTATCACCCCATTCCACAGGTGAGCAAAGTGAAGTGTGGAGAGGACAAGTGATGTACCTAATGTTACATGGTCCACAGGCTACAGAGCCAGGATTCGAATCCAGGTGTCTTCCGTGTCTGAACCCACGCGTTAACCACCTCACTATATACTGCTCTCCAAAAGAGGGTCCACTGAACTTCTGTATGAAACTATACCATAACTGCTCCTGGTGTAGATGGCTCAGCAACTTGAATGGCAGGCACTGAGAATACAAAGGAGAACCTAATCTGGTCCCAGGCAGCCTTTGGGGACCTCCCCATATAGTGAGAGGGACAGAGACACATAAATACCCATGGTCCAATGAGTGCTGTAGTCAAGGAATGTAGCATCATCATGGGGGCACTGATGGTGAATGATCTAGTATCTGTGGAATAAGGAGGCATCACAGATGAAGGACGTTGGAGCTGGATCCAGAGGGATGGAGGTTTTTCCAGGGGGAGTAGTGGAGGGGGAGGAAAAACATTCCAGGCAGAGAGAACAACAGGATTCATGTGAAAGTTCATGCTCTGGAGGGTGGGGTAATTGCT
>NW_024413349.1:0-2431 GCF_014898765.1 Herpailurus yagouaroundi | reverse complement strand
TGGCAACGCCGGGTCAGGGGCGGGGCGGGGCGGGCGGGGGTCCGTAGCCCCCTCGGCTCGGGGGCATTCCTGGCTGTTTAGGGCCTCGGCCCGGAAGGCCGGCCCCTGGACACGCAGACGGACGGCGGCCCTCGGCGCCGGGTGCTCCCCCCCGTCCCGCCCCCGGAGGACCCCACCCACCCCGCCGCGCGCCCCCCGCCCCGAGTCCCTTTGTTGCTCGGTTTCTATAGCGATGGCCGCGCGGCGGGGTCGGAGCCGGCTCCCCCGCGGGGCGCGGCCACCTGGCCGGGCCCTGGTCCTGCCCCGCCGCCCGCCCCCGCCTGACACCGTCGACGGTGCTGAAGCTCAGTGGGTGGAAGGCAGGGCGCCCGACGCTTCCAAAAACAGCGGGAGAGAAACTGCTGGAAGCGAAAGAGGGGGAGGGCGCCGGGCAGCAGGCGACCTGGGCGTGCTGCCGGCTTGGGAGGCACTCTCCCCAGGCTCTCCACCCAGGGGCAGTAGAAATGGGAGAGAAGAGGGGTGACCCCCCGGCGTGCTCTCCGTGCAGGTGCCCAGCGGGCTGGCACTGCCATCCGCCTGCGCCCCCACCACCGCTGCAGGATGCCTCCTGCATCCCTCCTCTGGACCCACTAGCTCCGTGCCCAGGGGCCTCTGACCTCCAGCCTCCTGGCCCCAAAGCCGGAGAGCTAGGGATCCCCTCAAGGTCCCCCTCCCCACAGGGGCCTGCCTGATCCCTCCCAACCCTCCCTGCCCCCATCATGGAGTCTGAAAAACCGGGTCCTACCCTTCCCATGGGGCCCAGGAGGACCCCCTGGTCTCCTCCCTTGGGGCTCTACCTCCCAATAAGCCCTTCCCTGGGCCTCCAGCCTGGCAAATGGACAGAACCCCAAGCCCAAATGACCCCATCCAGTCTGTGTATCTTGGAAGTTTCTGTGCTGGCCACCAAGGTCTGCCTCCCCACCCCCACCCCCACCCCCCATCCTCTGCCGGATGCACCCGCCGGGCCCCTAGTGCCAGGCATATGTGCACACTAGAGGAGTGAGCAAGCCAGTGTCCCTTGGCCCTTAGAACCAGGCCCTCCAGAACCCGGACTTTCATGGCAGTCCTGCCTTGGCCAGCTCCTGCCCTCCCCTCCCCGCCCATGCCCTGCACTCACACTCTATCCACTGCTGTTACTGTGAGGACAGCAGCCTAGAAACATGTGGTCCCAAGCCTGACTGACCAGCCTGACCAGCCCCTTTCCCGTCTGCACCCTGACTCTGGCCTCGTGCCAGGCAAGGCAGGCAAGGGGGGTGGGGAGGCCTCCGCGGTCCTCTTCCTGATAGGGTGGCCCGCGATGGGGCTCCCCACAGGTCAGGCATTCACAGCCCCCTGCTTGCTGAGGCTCAGCATCAGGTATCAGGTGTCTTCTGTAAGGAGGCTGTGTGGGAGGGGCCCAGGGCCCAGGGCCCAGGGCCCAGCCCTGCCTGGAGAGTGAGGAGGCATAGCAAAGGAAACTATGTTGGAACTGGCCAGACACCCCAGGGACCAGGGAGGGACGGGGGGGGGGGGGCAGGTTGGGGGACAGGTGCCCCGCACCCAACTACAGTCCTGGGCCTGACCGGAGGCTCCCGGACGTGACGGGGTTATTCTGGGTCGATGGACACCGAACAGCAGTGTCCACCTCTGAGACCACAGAAGGCTACAGATGGAGGCAGGGACGGGGCAGTGGGCTGGATGAGGACAGCGGGCGTCCAGGAAAGCAGCTAGCCAGCCAGGCGTGAGCGCAGGTCCCTCCCCCGGGGCCACAGTGGCAAGGCGTCCTGGCGACGTTGGCAAATAGCACCCGGGGGACATCTTGGCTCTGATGTGGGGACCCCGGGGCTGGGCTCGGTGGTAGGTGGCAGGAAGCCCGGGAAGGACAGGGGGCTTGGAGGTGTGCAGGCCGGGGCCCCCGTGGGGATGACTCCTGCTCGCCTGAAATGCCCACCCACCGCCCCGTCTGAGGAGGAGGGAAGGGGGCCTCAGGAAGCTCCCTGCCCCTTCCTCAGACCCCCAGGTTGGGAAGAGGCTCCCAGGAAGCTCAGTTTTGTCAGCCTGGCGCCCGCCAGAGACGCCACATCGGAGTCTCGGAGAGGGCAGGGCAGGGGCGCCAGGCTGCGGATTGAAGTGGCTGGGTGGGGCCACTTCTTCAACACCCCGGCCTGTCACCTTACGGGGCCCCATCACGGGCTCGAGGTGGGCAGCCAGGACTCCCTTATCTGTCTCCCGCGGGGGAGCACAAGTAGTTTCTATTTGAATTCCTGGCTGAGATGTGCACCCTGTCACAGCAGGGCTGGGAGAGCAGGAGGCGGGGCTCCGGGAGGAAGGAGGTGGGAGCCCCGCCCCAGGAGGGCCCAGCTCACCCTTCTCCGGGCCAGCTGGGGTGGCAGAGAGGTGTTCCCCCCCCCCC